>NC_090298.1:100008939-100311969 GCF_039906515.1 Pseudorca crassidens
TATGTCAATTCCAATTTCCCAATTCATCCCACCACCACACACCCCCTCCCCCCCCCACTTTCCCTTTTGATGTCCATATGTTTGTTCTCTACATCTGTATTTCTATTTCTGCCTTGGAAACCAGTTCATCTCTACCATTTTTCTAGATTCCATATACATTCATTAATATACGATATTTGTTTTTCTCTTTCTGACTTACTTCCTCTGTATGTCAGTCTCTAGGTCCATCCATGTCTCTACAAATGACTCAAGTTCATTCCTTATTATGGCTGAGTAATACTGTATATATGTACCACATCTTCTTTATCCATTCATCTGTAGATGGGCATTTAGGTTGCTTCCATGACCTGGCTATTGTAAACAGTGCTGCAGTGAACATTGAGGTGCATGTGTCTTTTTGAAATATGGTTTTCTCTGGGTATATGCCCAGTAGTGCGATTGCTGGGTCATATGGTAATTCTATTTTTTTTACTTTTTAAAGGAACCTGCATACTGTTCTCCATAATGGCTGTATCAATTTACATTCCCACCAACAGTGCAAGAGGGTTCCCTTTTCTTCACACCCTCTCCAGCATTTGTTGTTTGTACATTTTCTGATGATGCCCATTCTGACTGGTATGAGGTGATACCTCATAGTAGTTTTGATTTGCATTTCTCTAATAATTAGTGATGTTGAACAGCTTTTCATGTGCCTCTTAGCCGTATGTGTATCTTTTCTGGAGGAATGTCTATTGAGGTCTTCTCCCCTTTTTTTGATTGGGCTGTATTTTTTTAATATTGAGCTGCATGAGTTATTTATATATTTTGGAGATTAATCCTTTGTCCATTGATTCGTTTGTAAATGTTTTCTCCCATTCTGAGGGTTGTCGTTTCATCTTGTTTATAGTTTCCTTTGCTGTGCAAAAGCTTTTTAAGTTTCATTAGGTTCCATTTGTTTATTTTTGTTTTTATTCCTATTACTCTAAGAGGTGGGTCAAAAAAGATCTTGCTGTGATTTACATCAAAGAGTGTTCTTCCTATGTTTTCCTCTAAGAGTTTTATAGTGTCTGGTCTGGGACTTAGGTCTTTAATCCATTTTATTTTTGTGTATGATGTTAAAGAATGTTCTAATTTCATTCTTTTACATGTAGCTATCCAGTTTCCCCATCACCACTTATTGAAGAGCCTGTGTTTTCTCCATTGTATGTTCTTTCCTCCTTTGTCATAAATTAGGTGACCATATGGGTGTGGGTTTATCTCTGGGCTTCTTATCCTATGACATCGATCTATATTTCTGTTTTTGTCCCAGTACTATGCTGTCTTGATGACTGTAGCTTTGTAGTATAGTTTGAAGTCAGGGAACCTGATTCCTCCAGCTCCATTTTTCTTAAGATTGCTTTGGCTATTTGGGGTCTTTTGTGTCTCCATACAAATTTTAAGATTTTTCTAGTTCTGTAAAAAGTGCCATTGGTAATTTGACAGGGATTGCATGGCATCTGTAGATGGCTTTGGGTAGGATAGTCATTTTCACAATATTGATTCTTCCAATCCATGAACATCGTATATCTCTCCATCTGTTTGTGTCATCTTTGTTTTCTTTCATTGATGTCTTGTAGTTTCTACATACAAGTCTTTTGTCTCCTAGGTAGGTTTATTCCTAGGTATTTTATTCCTTTTGTTGCAGTGGTAAATGGGATTGTTTCCTTTATTTCTCTTTCTGATCTTTCATATTTAGTTTATAGGAATGCAAGATATTTCTGTGCATTGATTTTGTGTCGTACAACTTTATCAAATTCATTGATAAGCTCTAGTAGTTTTCTGGTGGCATCTTTAGGATTTTCTACGTATAGTATCATGTCATCTGCAAACAGTGACAGTTTTACTTTTTCTCTTCCAATTGGTATTCCTCTTATTTCTTCTCTGATTGCTGTGGCTAGGACTTCCAAAACTATGTTGAATAATAGTGGCAAGAGAGGACATCCTTGAGAATGATGTTGGCTGTGGGTTTGTCATATATGACCTTTATTATGTTGAGGTAGGTTTCTTCTGTGCCCACTTTCTGGAGAGTATTTATCATAAATCGGTGTTGAATTTTGTCAGAAGCTTTTTCTGCATCTATTGAGATGATCATATGGGCTTTTTTGGGTTTTTTTTTTTTGTTTTCTTTGGTGGTACATGGGCCTCTCACTGTTGTGGCCCCTCCCGTTGCAGAGCACAGGCTCCGGACGTGCAGGCTCAGCAGCCATGGCTCACGGGCCCAGCTGCTCTGCGGCATGTGGGATCTTCCCAGACCAGGGCACAAACCCATGTCCCCTGTATCGGCAGGTGGACTCTCAACCACTGCACCACCAGAGAATCCAGATCATATGGGTTTTATTCTTCAGTTTGTTAATATGGTGTATCACATTGATTGATTTGCATATATTGAAGAATCCTTGCATCCCTGGGATAAATCCCACTTGATCCTACTGTATGATCCTTTTAATGTGTTGTTGGATTCTGTTTGCTAGTATTTTGCTGAGGATTTTTGCATCTATATTCATCAGTGATATTGGTCTGTAATTTTCTTTTTTGTAGTATCTTTGTCTGGTTTTGGTATTAGTGTGATGGTGGCCTCATAGAATGAGGTTGAGAATGTTCCTTCCTCTCAAGTTTTTGGAAGAGTTTGAGAAGGATGGGTGTTACCTCTTCTCTAAATGTTTGATAGAATTCACCTGTGAAGCCATCCGGTCCTGGGCTTTTGTTTTTTGGAAGATTCTAAATTACAGTTTCAATTTCATTACTTGTGACTAATCTGTTCATATCTTCTATTTCTTCGTGGTTCAGTCTTGGAAGGTTATACCTTTCTAAGAATTTGTCCGTTTCTTCCTGGTTGTCCATTTTATTGGCATAGAGTTGTTTATCAGCTGTTAACCTTATGGGAGTTCCCTTGTAAATTATTTGTAGTTTTTCCCTTTTTGCTTTTAATAATTTTTCTTTGTCTTTAATTTTTGTCAATTTGATTACAGTAGTCTCAGCATGTTTCTCCTTGGGTTTATCCTGCCTGGGACTCTGTGATTCCTGGACTTGGGTAGCTATTTCCTTTCCCATGTTAGGGAAATTTTCAACTATAATCTCTTCAAATATTTTTTTGGGGTCCTTTCTCTCTCCTCCTCTGGGATGCCTATAATGCAACTCTAGGTATGTTTAATGTTGTCCCAGAGGTCTCTTAGACTGTCTTCATTTCTTTTCATTCTTTTTTCTTTATTCTGTTCCATGGCAGTGAATTCCACCATTCTGTCTTCCAGGTCACTTTTCTGTTCTTCTGCCTGAGTTATTCTGCTGTTGATTCCTTCTAGTGTATTTTTCATTTCAGTTATTGTATTGCTCATCTCTGTTTGTTCTTTAAGTCTTCTAGGTCTTTATTAAATAGTTCTTGCATCTTCTGAATCTTTGCCTTCCTTCTTTTTCCGAGGTCCTGGATCATCTTCACTATCATTATTCTGAATTCTTTTTCTGGAAGGTTCCCTATCTCCACTTCATTTAGTTGTTTTTCTGGGGTTTTATCTTGTTCCTTCATCTGGTACTTAGTCCTCTGCATTTTCATTTTGTCTGTCTTTCTGTGAATGTGGTTTTCATTCCACAGGCTGCAGGATTGTAGTTCTTCTTGCTTCTGCTGTCTGCCCTCTGGTGGATAAGGCTATCTAAAAGGCTTGTGCAAGCTTTCTGATGGGAGGGACTGGTGGTGGGTAGAGCTGGGTGTTACTCTGGTGGAAAGCTCAGAAAACTTTAATCCACTTGTCTGCTGATGGATGAGGCTGAGTTCCCTCCCTGTTGGTTGTTTGGCCTGAGGCAACCCAGCACTGGATCCTACCGGCTGTTTGGTGGGGCTAATGGCAAACTCTGGGAGGGCTCACACCAAGGAGTATGTCCCAGACCTTCTGCTGCCAGTGTCCTTTTCCTGCAGTGAGCCACAGCCAACCCCTGACTCTTCAGGAGTTCTTCCAGTACTAGCAAGTAGGTCTGGTCCTGTTTACTTTCCTATGGGGTCACTGCTCCTTCTCCCTGGGTCCTGATGTGCACACTACTTTTTGTGTGCCCTCCAAGAGTGGAGTCTCTGTTTCCCCCCGTCCTATCAAAGTCCTGCAGTCAAATGCTGCTAGCCTTCAAAGTCTGATTCTCTGGGAATTCTTCCTCCCATTGCCAGACTCCCAGCTTGGGAAGCCTGATGTGGGGCTCAGAACCTTCACTCCAGTGGGTGGACTTCTGTGGTATGATTGTTCTCAAGTTTGTCAGTCACTCACCCATTTGTTATTGGAGTTGATTTTATTGTGATTGTGCCCCTCCTACCAACTCATTGTGGCTTCTCCTTTGTCTTTGGATGTAGAGTATCTTTTTTGGTGAGTTCCAGTGTCTTCCTGTCAATGATTGTTCAGCAGTTAGTTGTGATTCCAGTGCTGTTGCTAGAGAGAGTGAGCACATGCCCTTCTACTCCGCCATCTTGAACCAATATCCTGTAAATCGGAACTGATTTTTTAATAGGAAATCATATCCAGAACAAGATGGGCCTGGGCTAATAATGGACAGATGTGTCTATTCTCCAAAATACTATTTTGTAAACAGATGGAAATTTCAGAAAATAGTCACATCTCATAGAATATGAAATTTAAAACAGGTTAGTCTAAATATAGTACTATAAGGTAAATGGAGAAACAAATACCCTCATACTTTTCAGCATATGTTTCAACTATTAGTTAATTCAGAAATATTATTAAATATCTACTATGTGCCAGACATTGTTCTTAGTGCCTGGGATTTGAGATATATCATCAACAGGAACTCTTGCCCTAGATTCATATTCTACGTCAAGGATAAACAACAGACAACTGTATGGTGACTGTAATATTAATGGGTGATAATTGCCTTGACTAAAGTTAAAGGTAGGTAAAGCAATAGGAAATAGAAAGTCACAATGGTGGGGAGTGAGAGACTACTGTAGAGAAGAGGGTCAAGGAAGGCTTCTCTGAGAAGGAAGTATTTGAGTATACGCATGATTGAAATGAGGGAGACACATAAAGAAATCTAAAGGAAAAACCTTCCCCCAGGCAGGGGTAGGAGGAAGTGCAAAGTTCTGGGGAGGGACTGCGCTTGGAGATTTCCTGTGTCAAGAAAGCTAAGAAGGCAAATGTGGTTAGAGTTGATACTTTGCAAGGCCATCTAACTTAGAAAGAGGTAAGGATTATTTCCTGAATGGTGTAGGAAACCCGTGGATGATTTTGAGCAGGGGAATGGCAGATACCTGGTTTTGAGGACTCTTTACTTTCTTCTCCCCTTGGGGAGTCTTCACTGCCTGCTCAGTGCAGGGATAGTCAGAGGGAGAGGCAGATGGCTTTGAGCAGGCTGTGCTCACCTCACAGTGCCTGGTTGGTTCATACATGTCATCTAACAGTCTAAGTGAGTGTCTGGCTGGTTGCAAGAAACTACCTATGGCAGTTCCCATTTTGTTCAAATATATTAATTGATTTATCAATATCTCTCTGAAATTAGAGAATCACTTAAATATGAGATGCTGGGATAATGAGTAGAGGTCTTCTTGTTTAAAAGAGAAGTGAGGAATAGTTCTGAGCTTTGATCTGTAAAGTTCCTAAAACATTTGAGGCAGATACCCATGATGATGGAGGCAAAGTTAAATGGAACAGGCAGAGGTATTTCTTCCCCTCTTCTAATGGACAGGACCCCCTTGGGCTAACTGAGGATTTACAAAGTCCTCAGGACCCCAGTAACGTTTCTCTTCCCTGGACCTGCCTGATATAAAGCTATGCAGTTTTCAATCTTTTATTAATCATTATATGTTATGTAAGGTAAACATTTTTTGTGGAGTCTCACATTTCTGTTGCATATTGCTTTTTGATAGCCACCTCAGGTGGACTTCAGTAAATCATCTCTATATTTTTGACATGTACTTTCTCAGAGTTCAGTGTGTATGCAGTTAAGTAAGATGAAATATTCTACTTTCTATTACAACCTATCCTTGGGTGGTTTGTTTTATGACTGCAGTGAAATGATGTTGTTACTGAAGTGATTATGGAGAGTCATATGTTTTAGAATGCTGAAAGGTGGGGCCTTATTTTAAGGACATTTTTATGACCCAGGGGACTAAAGGTGCTGAAATGATAGGAATAAATATTATATAAATAGCATAAATTTGGATTCATTCAGTGTTTTAAAAATCTGCCATCATAGTTTGTTCCATGTAAGAAGACATGTAGATCCAGACTCTGTTGCTGGGCCTGGTCCTCATCACCAACATTCCTAAGTCCATAGCCTGAGAAGTAGCATTTCATTCCCTAGACACCCCCACTCCCATGAAAACTCACACATGCTTTGCCCAGTTCCCTCAGGACGTTGTTCTCTGAACAGGGCAGAAAAGTCAGCACTCCCAATATGTCGACTATCTCTGCATCTAAAATGCACTTTAATTTCTTAACGAATTGGTTTTTTTTGTTTAAAAGCATCTTAGCATGACTGTACAAATTACTGCTTTTTAAAATGTTTTATGTATTCTGCATGAGCCTCATTTCCTTCTGTGTAACTCTTAACATATACTGTGATGCTTTGAGTGTGGACAGAGACAAGACAATGAAGACAGAAATAGGAAGTAGCGGTTTGTGTATATTTGATCTTGAAAATAGTCTGTAGGAGGGAAGTGGGTAGAAATAGGAAGAATAGTGAGGAGTTAACTGCAGTAAGGAAAATGAAGTTTTCTCAAAACCAGATGGTAATTTTTAATTATGTTAATTAATTAAGGTTTAAAAATGGTCAATAAAAGAATCCAGAATATTTCTGGATAATCTTACATAATTAACATTATGCTAACAGTTACATAATGTTACATATAACATTATGTAACTGTCAACGTAATGTTAATTATGCAATGAAATGATATGTTTTGGATGTGGTTGACTTAGATCGATGTTAGTATTTACTCAAACATAATAGAAGTGTGTATTTGCAAATCAGAGTTTGTTCTAGGTCAAGAATTATCATGGGAATTAGCATGCCAAGGTGTGTGTGTCTTTGCATGTCCTGTGTGCATGTGATTGTGCATATGTGTGTGTGTATTTTTCCAAGAGTGCATTTCTAGTGTTTATTGCATATCATAGCAATCTTCATAAAATAGACATAAATACATATAAATCATGCAAAACTAATATATATTGATCAAACGAAGCATCAAGAAAGGTAATAATTTTACTACGAAAGGCCCAGTGCTATCTCCCAAACTGCTAGTTTACCTCTTGCAAAAATTTTAAAATGTAGTGATTTGTTTCTGTAAATTTGCAAATAAAGTTCCTTCATATGGACTCTGCCTTTAAAGAGCTTAGTTCAGTGAGGTAAAATATATGCCAAACATCATTATTATACAGTGTGAAAAGTGAAGCAGTAGAAATGGATCAGCTGTTACACAACTAAAGGGAATGATTAACTTTATCAATTATAACAGGGAGGGTTTCCATATAGCAGTGGCAATTGCTGTGCTTGGAAAGATATCTGGGATCCTTGAATTCCTGCCATCTCTTTCCAGTCTTTTTTTTTTTTTTTTTTTGTACACAGGCCTCTCACTCTTGTGGCCTCTCCCGTTGCGGAGCACAGGCTCCGGACGCGCAGGCCCAGCAGCCATGGCTCACGGGCCCAGCCGCTCCGCGGCACACGGGATCCTCCCGAACTGGGGCCCGAACTCATGTCCCCTGCATCGGCAGGCAGACGCCCAAACACTGCGCCACCAGGGAAGCCCCCCTGTCTTTTTTTTTTAGTTAACTGCTCATCATCCACCAGGTCTGAGCTCCTGTCTTTGTCTCAGGGTTGCCTTCCCTGACTCCCCCTGACTGATTCTTTTTCCTGTGTTACACGTTTGCTTCCTACAAATGGCATTGCTTTCCTTAATTTGTAGTAATACATTCACTACTGAAATCACGTGCCTGCCTTTTCCTTAGCCGTCCTCCCCATTAAAAGCCCTGTGAGTGAATGTATGGAATATGTCAGTTTGTTCACCTTTGTGTCCCCAGCACCAAACAGAGTGCCTACCTTGACCAACAGGAGAAGGTCATTAATTATTAAATGGAGAATTAATAAATTTTTTAATAGTTGAGCTTTCAAGTACCCTAGTGAAATACAAGTTTGTGTCCTCATCAGATCTGTAAATAACTAATTGATATTTTCAGGTCTCTTTGTACTGAATTAACTCAACTCAAGTGATAATTTCCATTACTGAACTGCTAGATATGGCAGTTAACAAATGTACTTATTGCTTTGGCTCTTTAGTAAGTTTAAATATTGTTGTCAACAATTCATAAATTTCTGTTCATGTTACCTTTCAGTCTCCTCATAGTTCAAGTCTTCCCCATTCAGCTTCTTCATAGCTCTGTCAGAAATCTTATATTCTGGATTCTTTTATTGACCACTTTTTAACCTTAGTCTACACCCAAATATACCAAATAAATATACCAGAATAAGCTTGTCACAAATTCTATTTGCAAAATAGACAGTAATTATAATATGACTCTCTGTATTTAAACATTATTTTTGATTTTTAATTACTGTTTAATCTGTTGAAATTCCAACATCAGAAAGATAAAATATATTTCACTTCTGGAATTCTCTTACCAAAGATACAGTGTTGATTGTACTTCTTTTCCCCCCATGAAGAATGCATAATTTTTAATGAATTATTACTTAGAATCAGCTATAGCTAATAAGACAAATTATTTGTGTCCGAAATAAGAGAACCCAGTCTTTCATGGTATTACAAAAATTCTCTACTTGTTGAAAAATTTTCCTGTTGGATTATTATTTTTATCACAGTTTAAGATGAAAATTAGTATGAAAAGGAACATAATCTGTGGTACTTTATGAGAGATCAATTTTGGGAAAATAATATTAAAATCCTGAACATTTTCAGTCCTTTAAGATATATATATATTTCTGGAAAGGAGAATCACATTTTATAGAAAATAAAGATGGCCAAATCTTTTCACAGGCAAAAGCTAAATCTATGCCATTTTTGAAAGAAGTTTTTAAACATAGAGGACTCTGCCAATCCTCAAAATAATGTCCACTGCTTTCCTCTCTGAATCTTCCACTGTTTAAATAATAAAATCTACCTTTGAGTTAAAGCTTTGTTTGTGAACATACCTCATTAATATGTATTAGTAAATCAAGATGGACTGAACACTTATTAGTCAATCGACCAAGATCAGGGTTCTTGGGGAAGAAGATATTTTAATTATATAGAAATGTAATGTAAATTTTATGCTGTGAAGACTCTGGATTCTGTTGTATTCTTTGGAAGAGTGTTGACTTATTTATTTCAGTAGGCAGGCATTAAATTAGTTGGACTCAAACTGTAAACTCAGGCATTTGGGTATTAGCTTAAATCTCAATTCTGTTCTATCTCTAACTGGGCTGCTTAGAGCATTACCTACTAGTGTATGACTCTGATTTGCTTGGAGATTAAGGAAGAGTTTATATACAGATTTTGAACACCTTCTCTTTAGTTCTGGTCTTTTTATGATTCTCCCTACCTCTACAAGAAGTTTGGTTGTCTAGTATTGTGTTTACTTCCTCAGGCCAGTTAGAGTTCCAGCAGTCTCTCATTATCCAACTGGGGTCTGGCCTTAATCCAAAAGGAGCCTGGCTTCAGTCCAGAAGGCAGAAATGTGAAATACACCCACTGCCACTCTCCTCCTCCAAATATAGACCCAGAATCATCTGCTTCTGGTCTCTCTTCAGCGCATTTAGAAGCTAACTTCTGTGTGCTCTCTGGAGCTCACAGTTGCCTACTGTGAGAGAGGTGCTGCAGTAGAAGCTTACTTCACCATATATATGATTTTAAAGTCAGTTATTAATTCATTCTAATTTGTCTGAGGAGTTATCTATTTATCAGGAAAATCACATGGGCTTCTTTTCTAATACAGTCTATAAATCTATGTAATTATAAACCAAATTGTTAAAATTAAAAAATATTATTCCACAGCTTTGATAGCCAAACAGTTCTTTATTTTTAAAGCCAGTAATAAAAGTCATTATGAAACTCTCAGTGAAAACTTTGTTTTTCTTTAAGCTGCAGCTTTTAGCAAGATAAAACAAGGTGCCAACATATGTTAATCATTGAAGTTTAACTTTTGCTCTTTCTGTCAAAGTTTATGTTGTATTAGACCTGGACAAGACATAACTTGAGTACATACATAATAAGGGGAAAAGGCTTTTGGTGAATTCATCTCCAAAGTTTTCCGAGAATGAGAGAAACAGTAAGAAAAGGGCCAAAAAGGAATATAAATGAAAGCTGCCTATGGCCAGATAGAAAGAATGTTACAATCAGTGGTTCAGTCAGCAGGAAGGTCTGAAGGGTGTTATATAATTCTGAGGGAGTAGTAAAGGGACCATGGAAGGAATTATATTGGACAAATAGGCCCTGTTCTATTAAAAGATTGTTTCTGAGCTTCTATTACTAAAGATTGTTCTCACTAGTTCTCCCTGCAGTTTTACAGATACCATTGGAAATTGAGTGTCATTGTCCCCCTTGAAGTCTTTTCATAATCTGTCAGAGGCTTCCAGTTCCTTTTGTCTTTTTGGATAGAATGGAACAATGACACTTCTGGTGACCTTCTTATATATAATACCGACAAGTTTTTCTACCTACACCAAAAAAAGTGATTGATTTGAAGAGATAAAGGAGGCCTGGAGTGTATATGTCCAGGACAGGACTGAATTCTTCAACAAAATTTCCTTTTCCACCCTGAGACTTAGGAAGTCCTTAGCCATAGCACAGAGAATTAAACACAATTAGGGTTTAAAGTTTTTAAATTAGGAAACATGTGGGTCCTTTTAATTAGAAGATGATAGTTTTAAGGGATATTGAAGTAGTATGAACACTTTAGGGGAAGGAACAGAAGGGAAATGTAAAGAGGGAAAAAAAAAATAAACATGTGGAATGAGATTTGGAAATATTATTTCCACACTAGGGAAGTATTAAGTTTCTCACATTTTTAATAGTTTTAGCTAGAGAGTTTGAGGGAGGTGATTCTAGATTTCACATCACATTCAAAAGTCTCATAGTATTTTTAAATTGTAGAACATTGGATAATCAAGATGTTATTTTCTTCTTGTTCGGTTGTGCCTTTCAAATAATTTTCTTCATGTCACAAAGTGTTCCACAGTAATTCTAAATTGTTCTTAGTGAAAGTATGTTAGTACATTGATAGATATGCACCTAAATTGACATTATAATATGAAAAGATAATGGAAGCAGATATTTTATCCAGAAGTGGCACAGAATTACATTGATATGACCCAATATGAAACTTCAACAGCTATAAGGGATGGTGCTTGTGCAATATCGGGCCAAGTTAGCAGAAGCACATCAAGGATTCTAAGATATGTAAACTATTACCAGGTTGAGAGTCTGAGGTGAGGATCTGGAGATGATGAGTTTAGATTAGTATTTTGAAACATTTCCAAGGAATGTTTTTTCTCAAAAAGCAAAAGGTTTTCATTTCATTTAGTTGTTTTAAGATCGTAGAGATCTCTGTCTATTGACAATAGAGGTAGAAAGTAGATAAGAGGTTGAAGATCATTTAGGCAGCTGGAGAAGGAAGGTGGGGTCCACAGCCTAATTGCTATTCAACTTTTTATGGGAGGATACCATTCTTCTCCCTAAGAAGAGCAGAAAAGAGAAATGACTTGAGAAAACAAAAATATGCAGAAATAGAAAATAGAAGGGTAAGGGGAAAAACCTAGAACAGTGCATAACAATGTATAATCACCAGAAGCTTCAAATATCCAGAGATTATGAGCCTTCATTTTGAATTTTACTAACTTTACACATTTTCTCCAATACCTCCAAAACAAAATCTAAATATTTTATTCAGCCTTTGGCTAATAGGATATGGAATAAACTATTTTGTCTTCTGTAGACTATAGTAATCAATTGATGAAATTAACAAAGTGAATTTAGTAGCTTGAGGAACTGATAAAAAATTCTTACTTTAACAGGACTTTCTTTCCAGGGTAGTCAAACCTTTTGAAATGACTTGATTTACCTTTCATATCAACAACAGTAACAACGCTTGGTTTAGGAACATTTTACTCACCCCCTCTTCATAATCTGTGTGTGTGTGTGTGTGTGTGTGTGTGTGTGTGTGTGTCTGCTTCTGAATGGCAATTTGAAGTGACTGCTCTTTTGCTGAGGGCTTTCACTAATACAGTCAAGAGCCATTAGAGATTTTAGCTTAGATCTTTGTTCTGAAAAAAAGCCTGTCTCTTCCTCCATCTCCCTCAATACCCTGAAGTTCTTCCAGAGCTATTTGATATTGATTTTATTTTCCAGCTTTTGTAGTTGTATTTTTAGTTTCTTCCTTAAGCAAGGCTAATTCTCCTTCTGATATTGCCTTCAAACTTTGAGGCCTGATCTATTTCCCCAACCTCCTTGGCAAATTACTTCTGATCTTTACTCTGCTTGAACACTGACTGATGCAGTCCCAGGGCTTATCAATCCAATCCAGTAGCTCCAGGTCTGCCTATAATTTTGTATTTTCAATTCATTTCCTAATCACAGATAATATTTATTTTGTATGTGATCCCAGTAGTAAATTTTATAGATTTTTTTCATTTTATATCCACTTTAGCTCTGTTTTTGTAGCCAAGGGGAATTATAGGTACAGCTGACCCTTGACCTACATGGATTTGAATTGTGTTGGTGCCCTTATACATGGATTTTTTTCAATAAATATACAGTCCTCTTTTTTGGCAGGTTTCACATCCATGGATTCAACCAGCCACAAATCAAAATTTCCATCCCAAATTGGTTGAGTCTGGTGGATGTAAAACCTGAAACCCATGGATAAGGAGGGCCAACTGTACTGTGCCATTTTATATAAAGGAATTGAGCATCTGCAGATTTTGATGTACAGTGGGGCTACTGCAACCGATTCCCCATGGACACTGAGAGATGGCTGTATATGAAAATATCCTGTTATCCTGATCCCCCTTTATTCCACAGTTTGCTGAAATATCTCGAGTATAAATCAATGTGTAAAAATGGTTTAAAACCAGACATCAAATTGATTTTATGCTTATATGGCTACAGGAATCTATTTTTAATAGACTTTATATTTTAGAGCAGTTTCAGGTTCACAGCACAATTGAGAGGAAAGTACAGAGATTTCCTATAACCCACCCCACACCAGTATAGCCTCCCCCATTATCAAGATCCTCCAGCAGAGGGCACATTTGCTATAATCTTTTTAACTTTTTATTTTATACTGGAGTATAGTTGATTAACAGTGTTGTGTTAGTTTCAGTTGTATAACAATGATTCAGTTATACATATACATGTATCTATTCTTTTTTAAATTCTTTTCCCAATTAGGTTGTTACATAATACTGAGTAGAGTTCCCTGTGCTATATAGTAGGTCCTTGTTGGTTATCCATTTTAAATATAGCAGTGTACACATGTCAATCCCAAACTCCCTAACTATCCCTCCCCCTTCCCCTTCCCCGCTGGTAACCATAAGTTCATTCCTTAAGTGTGTGAGTCTGTTTCTGTTTCATACATAAGTTCATTTGTATCTTTTTTTTTTAGATCCCATATATAAGCAATATCATATGATATTTCTCTTTCTCCGTCTGACTTACTTCACTCAGTATGACAATCTCTAGGTCCATCCATGTTGCTGCAAATGGCATTATTTCATTCTTATTAATGGCTGAGCAATATTCCATTGTATATACGTGCCACATCTTCTTTATCCATCCTTCTGTCGATGGATGTTTAGGTTGTTTCCATGTCTTGGCTATTGTAAACATCACTGCAATGAACATTGGGGTGCACGCACATATATTAAAATCAATAAACCCACATTGACACATCATAATTACTCAAAGTTCACAGTTTCCATTATGGTTCACTCTCAGTGTTGTACATTCTATAGGTTTGGATGAATTTATAATGACATGTGTCCACCATCATAGTATCATACAGAGCAGTTTCATTGCCCTAAAAATCTTCCGTGCTCTATTCATCCCTCTCACCCCCTTAAACCTGGAAACTGCTGACCTTTTACAGTCTCTATAGTTTTACCTTTTCCAGAATGTCGTGTGTTTGGAAACACATATTATATAGCCTTTTCAGATTGGCTTCTTTCACTTAGCTAAGAGTTATTAGAAACTGTTTACATTTACTTAGCATAGAGTCAATGACTAATATGAGGATATTACTAACATGCATCTAAGTTTTCTCCATATCTTCTGATGGACTGATCACTCATTTCTTTTTAGTACTGATCAATATTTTATGGCCAAGCTGTACCAGAGTTTATTTATCCATTCATCTACTGAAGTACATCTTGGTTGCTTCTAGGTTTTGGGAATTATAATAAAGCTGCTATAAATATCCATGTGCAACTTTTTGTGTGAACATAAGTTTTCAAGTCCTTTGGGTAAATACTAAGGAGTGCAATTCCTGGATAATATAGTAAAATATGTTTAGTTTGGTGAGAAACCACCAAACTGTCTTCCAAAGTAGCTGTACCATTTTGCATTCCTACTAACAATGAATGAGAGTTCCCGCTGCTCCACATCATCACCAGCATTTGGTCATGTCACTGTTTTGGATTTTGGCCATCCTATACACAGTGATATCTCATTATTCTTTTAATTTGCATTTCCCTGATGACATATGACATGGAACATCTTTTCACATGCTTATTTGCCATCTGTATATCTTTTATTGTGAGGGGTCTGTTAATGAATCCGGCCCATTTTTTAGTTGTATTGTTTGTTTTCTTTGTTTTCTAAGAGTTCTTTTTATATTTTTGGAAAACAGTCCTTTTTCAGATCTGTCTTTTGCAAGTATTTTCTCACAGTCTGTGGCTTGCTTTTCTTTCTCTTGACACTTTCGTAAAGTAGAAAATTTTAAATTTAATGAAGTCTAGCCTATCAATTCTTTTTTTATGGATCGTGCCTTTGGTATTGCAGCTAAAAAGTCATCTCCAAATTCAAGGTCATCTAGACTTTCCCCTATTTTATCTTTCAGGAGTTGTATAGTTTTGCATTTTACATTTAAGCCTGTGGTGTAGTTTGAGTTAATTTTTGTGAAGGGTCTTAAGACTTGTGTGTAGATTCTTTCATTTCATTCATTTTGTCCAGTTGTTCAGGCACCATCTGAGGACTATTGTTCCATTTTATTGTCTTAACTCCTTTGTCAAAGATCCGTTGACTTTATTTATGGGGTTCTATTTCTGGCCTCTCTGTTCTATTCCATTGATCTATTTGTCTCTTCTTCTGCCAATATCACACCATTTGATTACTGTAGCTTTATAGTAAGTGTTGAAGTAGCAGAATATCAGTCTTCCAACTTAGTTCTTTTCCTTCATTACTGTGTTGGCTCTTATGGATCTTTTGACCCTCCGTCTAACTTTAGGATACTTTGTTGATATCCACAAATAACTTGCTGAGATTTTATTGGTATGGCATTGAAATCAGTTTGGAAGAAGTATTATCTTGACATTAGTGAATCTTCCAATCCCTGAATAGGGACAGGAATCTTTTTGAATTTTACTTATTGTTATTTATTAACTTGGAAAGAAATTATAAGCTCAGGTTTATAAGGAAACCACGTATTAAATCTTAAATATCTGAGTATATTGACTTCATGTCTAGTTTCCTTATAATAATATTGTCTAGTATATATTTCTTACACTAGTGGCAAAATCATCAACATACCTGTGAACATTAGCATCACTGACATTACCTCCACTGAACTTCATCTTCACTTCTCTTTACCTGCAACTAAGCACATCTTTCAAACTTTGATATCAAATCCAGTGATAGCTCTTACTCATACCCTTCTAAACTATATTTTCCTTATGAAGTTAGAAACCCTGTGAAAGAGCAAGTGATGGCGACGATTCCATGTGTGATAAACTACTTTCTGATGATAAATGCTTTTATGCAAAATAATAATTAACAGCTTGGAACTACTAAGGTAATATTTGGTAATTTTCCATTTCCAGCAGTCTAAATGTTTCCATCAGAAAGTTAAGGGATTAAAATACTCAAAAGTACATTTCTCAGGGGGATCACACCAGGACATAATAATAATTAATAGAATAACCTTAGCAATTTGACAGTTTATAGGGACAGAGTGTACAGGTAAGTCACTGACACTGTAATTCTAAGCAGACTTATAATGGCATAAGAGTGGAAAGTTTTCTAGAGCTGGAATTTTCCTAGTTCTAAAAAAAAAAAAAAAAGAAGATTGCCTTGTCTGGAAAAGTTTAAAAAATATACCACATATAATTGACTTTTAGTTTACTAATATATCAAGAAACATTCTAAAAATGCTGCTGTGGGGGTATAATAATTAGTAATGCACAAAATTTGCCTCCTTGTGGCTCACAGTCTAAAATGGTAATAAAAGCACAGGTTAACTAATTAAGGCACAATTAGATTAAGTCTGTGATCATCTAATTAGCAAATATAAATAATCTTTATTTCTATTTATTTTGAGGTAGAGCCATTGCAGATATACAAACTTGGATAAATTTAAAAATATAGAAAATAACACTGTTAGCAGATTTGGACCCACCACCAAGTTAGGGATATAACACTGGGAGTATAACTCAGGTGTCCTTCAAGTGAAATGTCCTTCACTACATTTCACCTTTAGCCACATAATATTAAGTATAAAGCAAATCATAAAAATGCATACAATATGCATTTTTGTTTTTCTTTCTTCCAGTTTTATTGAGATATAATTGACATACAGCACATTTCAGGTGTACAGCATAATGATTTTATTTACATCATGAAATGATTATCACAGTAACTTTAGTGATCATCATCATCTCATATAAATACAAAATAAAAGAGAAAGAAGAAAGAAAAAAGATGTTTTCCTTGTGATGAGAGCTCTTAGGATTTCTTCTGTTAACAACTTTCATATATAACATACAGCTTTGTTATATTACATCACTAGTACTTCTTTATCTTATAACTGGAAGTCTGTACCTTTAGGCAACTAAAGATGTATTTTGAGCTTTCATATCACATCCAGTTTCCCCTCCCCTTACACCCTACCTCTAGTAACCACAAATCTGATCTCTTTTTCTATGAGTTTGTTTGTTTGTTTTCTGAAACATAATTGACCTACAACACTATGTTAGTTCCTGGCACACAGCATAGTGATTCAACATTTCTATGCATTACAAAAGGATCACTATAATTCTAGTTACCATTGACCACGGTACAGAGATATTACATTATTACTGAATATATTCCCCATGCTATACATTTCACCTTCATGACTCAGTTATTTTGTAACTGGAAGTTTGTACCTCTTAATTTCTGTCACTTGTTTCACTCATCACCCACTCCCCTCCCTTCTGGTAACTATCTGTTAGTTCTCTGTATCCATTGACTCTATTTCTGTCTTGTTATGTTTGTTCATTTGTTTTGTTTTTAGATTCCACATATAAGTGAAATCATATGGTATTCGTCTTTCTCTGTCTGACTTATTTCACCCAGCATAATACCCTCTAGGTTCATCCATGTTGTTACAAATGGCAAGATTTTATTCCCTTATGGCTAATATTATGTGTGTGTGTGTGTGTGTGTGTGTGTGTATACATATATATAACATTTTCTTTATCCATTCACCTATCTGTGGGCACTTAGGTTGATTCCATATCATGGCTTTTGTGAATAATGCTGCTATGAACATAGGGATGAGTGTATCTTTTTGAATAACTGTTTTTGTTTTTTCGTTCTGAAAAAATACCCAGAAATGGAATTTTTAGATCTTACGGTAGTTTTATTTTTAATTTTTTGAGGAACCCTCTTTCCTTTTTTCCACAGTGGCTGCACCAATTTACATTCTCTACAACATTGCAAGAGGGTTCCTTTTTCTCCACATTCTTGCCAACACTTATTTATTGTCTTTTTGGTAATAGCCATCTGACAGTTGTGAGGTGATATCTCATTGTGGTTAACATAATGCCATTTGGTAAAGTTCAAAAAACATACAAAACTCATCCATATTTTGTTAAAATGAAAATATTTTTAAATGATAATTCTTTGACAAGGAGAGGGAAGTTAGAAATGCTTATGAATGGGAATATTTAGAATATATGGACTTTAAGGTATTTTGTAAAGATGGTTCTTAGTTATTGGAACAGTACTTAGGTGCTATATAGTTATTTTAATTAATTAATGATTATTAGTTCTTACTTATTAGCAATATTTCACTGATACACTATAAGTAATCATCTTTCATAAATACATTTCATAATAATGTGATTAAATATTATTGAAAACACTAGAAAAGGTTAAAATATACAAAAACAATTATAATTACGTGCATGTTTTTAAAACTAAAGTTATGTTTATACAAAGGCCAACAATAGCACTACTAGATAGAAAGTTTCAGAATGAAGGTAAGTGCTGTTTCACATAGGGTTGCCAGAGAAGGTTTCTTGGATAAGGGGACAATTTGAGCTGAGACCTCAACAAAATCAGGGATCGAATTAGATAAATGCAGGTAACTGTGGGAAGAACACTAAAAGTAAAAGGAAAGTCTCTACGTAAAGTGGCTAACTGAAATATATTAATATTAAGTTTGAATTAGCATTTATGGATACATAATTTTCTTCCTGGACAGATCAAGGTGGCAGGGAGTATGGAAGGGAAATTAAAATGATAAAGAAGGGAAACAAAGAGAAATTGTAATGGGCTTTTGTCAATTTGGGGCTATTCAATGGTCCAATATCTTATTATAGACATGGTTTAATCAATAGAAAACTTATTCTGCCACTGTCCCAAAGGACATCAGTCTGGCATGCTAATAAAAATTGGAGGTAAAAATTACAGGTATCCTAAGAGATTTGGTAAAACACATGCCTAGAAAATGGTGGGGGGGGAATCCTACAAAAATAAAGGGGCTTGTCAATTTATTGAACTTCCTGGGCCAGTGGAAGTCTGGGGTATATTGGATTATCCCTTCAATACTAAAAGAAAAGTTGATGTCAAAAAGCATCATACATTTATTTGGCTTTTGGACTTTGTAGGAAATATCTACCTCACCTGGCTAGGATTTGATATAATTGCTTAGATAACTGAAGGGCTGACAGCTTTGAAACGAGTGAAGAGCAAAAAGTCTCTAGCTGGTCTACACTGCAATGCAAGCAATTCTCACTCTTGGCCCATGTGACTTAACCAAACTATTTATTTAACTTGAATACTTGATGGCAGATTGAATGCTGTGTAGAGCCCTTAAGGAGCCTTGACTGAATTACAGCAGAGTATATTGGGGTTTGAGAGTAAACTGCCTATGTTTACCAAAGACTGGGAATGTAGTTGTCAACAGGGATTAAATGCAATGTAGCTTTACCAAAAAAAAAAAAAAAAAAAGATTATGGGATACTGGCTTGTAAGAAGGATCAGATTGAAATAGGAAGATAAAGAAGCTTCATTTTCAATGTTGAATGTATTGTGATTGCTGTTTCATCTTGGGGTGTGAGAGTTGCTGAGAGTATAGAAAAAATACACATACAAATGCAAAAGAGAAAAGTACATTAATATATTGAACAATATACTAATCACTTTTCATTACAAGTTGGCTAAATTAGTGCTGTCTTATTTGTGAATAATAACACTGGTTAACTATTTTTACTTTTGGAATTTTTGTGTTTCCAAAATGGCTATTTAAATAATAGAGTGGAAATTATACATGGGTTAGGAAATCGAGGTCCTAAAGCAAATATGACTGAAAAACTGAACCAAGGTAATGCAAGAGCAGGCAGAAATAAAAATAATAGTACTACTACTAATGATGATGTGATAATGATGTAAATAGGATATCCTTTGTCCCAGTGATGATTCTGGCACCCTGGCGGACTCTACCCTAAGGGGAAGAAAATCATACTTCATTAGAGTGGTCAATCTATTTTGAGCTATGAGTCAATAGATGTTTTCCTACAGGTACACTTTTGGCATGACTTCACCAGTCTAAGTTTAACTTTCAAGATATTCTAACTAAATTTCCACATCATTTGATTTATAACAATTTTTTGCAGGGCATTCATTCAAACATGCAGCAACTTTTGTGTTCATACTAGTATGACAGTTAATGTGCTCAGTGCTATTTTTACATTGGTGAACAGAAATGAAACTTGTTCTCATGAAGCACAAGCATGCATAAGGAACATGATATTTGATATTGGCATTACTTTTAAAATTAAGAAGATATTATAAACTTAAATTTTAGACTCACACAAAATAGTAAGCCTATAGTATATTGTCTTTGCGTCTGCTTTGTAACTTCCCTATTTTAGATAGACTGCCTGTATAGATGTAAAAGGCAGAAAATATAAAGTAGCCTTAAAAAGTGAAAGAAAGTTGAAATAATTGTCAGTTCATACTCATACCAGATTGACATGTAGTCCCAAATAAACCAAATATGTATATACTTGGTTATATATCTGCCAGATATTTATATTGTATGCAAATACATAAAATAATGTCTAGAAGTATAAAAAAACTGATAACATAGGTTAGCCTTGATACTAATCCTTTGAGGGTTAGTAGAGTTCAAGAAGTACTTCCACTATTATTTCTTTTTTTTTTCTTTTTTTTTTTTTTTGTGGTACGCGGGCCTCTCACTGTTGTGGCCTCTCCCGTTGCGGAGCACAGGCTCCGCACGCGCAGGCTCAGCGGCCATGGCTCACGGGCCTAGCCACTCCGCGGCATGTGGGATCTTCCTGGACCGGGGCAAGAACCCGTGTCCCCTGCATTGGCAGGCGGACTCTCAACCACTGTGCCACCAGGGAAGCCCTTATTTCTTTTTTTTTAGTTTTATGATGAGAATGCATTAATGTATTATCTATATATTTGAAACGTTGCTTATTATTCCTGTTATTGAGAACATGCCTCATATTGTTGCCAGATATCAAAAGGTTAACCAAAGCTTGCCTACTGAAGTGTAGATTCATGACCTTATATCTTATTTCATAAATGACCTAATGTCAGGCAGAGGAATGAGGAACAACATTTGTCTTACAGAATTCTCATCAAGGTGGTATTCAGCCTAAGAACATTAAACTTTTTCATCGTCTTCAAAGGGACTAAATTTCAGATCAATGTAAACAAGTCCAAATAAAACCTGCTTATCTCAGCTACCACATGGACCGATGTAGTAAAAACCATTAGTGACAGAGTCTTAGACGATTCAACAAAAATCCTATTTAAAAATTGCTCATTTCAATATGCAGCGTTCCATTTAATAGAATACAATTCTGAGCCAGAAGTTTGGACTTATTTATGTAAATCTGACTTATTCCACATAAATAAGATATGTGGCTTAAGCCAGTTATTGACTCATGAACTTTTGTTGGCTTTCTCTAGATTTATTTAAAATGAAATGAATATTGAATAAAAGTACTAGGAAATGTATCATTTTACTTAAAGGATTACCAGAGTTTAACATAAATTAATGCCTTTGAAATTGGCTAAGTTGTTAAAATTGAGGGGTTAAGCATTAAAAAAATGCATTTGTGTTAGTGCATGTTCTGTAATCTTTTTTCTTGAAATAAAAATGTGTTAGAAATAGAAAATTGAGGGTTTGAAGATTCAGTATTCCAAGGATTTGATATAAATTGGAATAGCAATAAACATGAACAATTTAGACCACAGGAAAAATGAAACATTAGAATATTATTAAATGCTGAACAAGGAAAAATAATTTTTAGAAGACAAACTGTGTGTGTGTGTGCGTGTGCGTGTCTGCTATCTACATGCTAACTCATTGCATTTCTCTGATAACCATGAGTTTGAGCAGCTCTTCTATACCCTTGTGCCCTCTGTCCTCTCACTCCAGTCTCATGAGCCTCCTTCCTGTTCCTAATGTGTGATAAACACAACTCAACTACATGGCTATTATACTTTACTCTCTGTCTTGCTTAATTCCTCACTTCCTTTATCTCTCTGCTCAAAGGAAACCTATCAGGTGGTCTTCCCTAACAACTGGTAAAAGAGTAAACCACACACCCAATCTAATCAACACCTGGTACACCCTCCCTCCACCAAAACCACAGTCATCATTATTACTACTACCTTCCCTGCCTTCCCCACCATCCCAGCCTCACCTCCACCATTAATATCATCATAATTGCCTCGCCTCTTTACAGACTGTTTTTCTCATGGTGCTTGTCACCATCTGACATAGCATATATTTGTTTCTTTAATTTCTGTTTTCCTCCACTAGATTTTAAGTTCTTTAACAGCTGAGGCTTTGATTCATGGCTATATCTCCAGTCTCTTGGATAGATGGTGAAGCTTGGCATTTATAAGGTGCCAAATATATATTTGCAGATTGGATAAAAAATGATACAAAATTTATTTTTCCCAGTATAGAAAGTCAGGTTTTTAAATACCAACTTTTATTCAGTTTATATATTTCTCTTTGATAATATATGATATTATAGCATGAATCTATCTAAACTCTCTCTTAATCCCATTTGTATTGTCTTTTCCAGAAGTATTAGAATATTTTTTTTTACATCCTTATTGGAGTGTAATTGTTTTACAATGGTGTGTTAGTTTCTGCTTTATAACAAAGTGAATCAGTTATACATATACATATGTTCCCATATCTCTTCCTTCTTGCGTCTCCCTCCCTCCCACCCTCCCTATCCCACCCCTCCAGGCGGTCACAAAGCACTGAGCTGATCTCCCTATGCTATGCGGCTGCTTCCCACTAGCTATCTACCTTACGTTTGGTAGTGTATATATGTCCATGCCTCTCTCTCACTTTGTCACAGCTTACCCTTCCCACTCCCCATATCCTCAAGTCCATTCTCTAGTAGATCTGTATCTTTATTCCTGTCTTACCCCTAGGTTCCTCGTGACTTTATTTTTTCTTAAATTCCATATATATGTGTTAGCATACGGTATTTGTCTTTCTCTTTCTGACTTCACTCTGTATGACAGACTCTAGGTCTATCCACCTCACTACAGATAGCTCAATTTCGTTTCTTTTTATGGCTGAGTAATATTCCATTGTATATATGTGCCACACCTTCTTTATCCATTTATCTGTTCATGGACACTTAGGTTGCTTCCATATTCTGGCTATTGTAAATAGAGCTGCAATGAACATTTTGGTACATAACTCTTTTTGAATTTCGGTTTTCTCAAGGTATATGCCCAGTAGTGGGATTGCTGGGTCATATGGTAGTTCTATTTGTAGTTTTTTAAGGAACCTCCATACTGTTCTCCATAGTGGCTGAACCAATTCACATTCCCACCAGCAGTGCAAGAGTGTTCCCTTTTCTCCACACCCTCTCCAGAATGTATTGTTTGTAGATTTTTTGATGATGGCCATTCTGACTGGTGTGAGATGATATCTCATTGTAGTTTTGATTTGCATTTCTCTAATGATTAATGATGTTGAGCATTCTTTCATGTGTTTGTTGGCAGTCTGTATATCTTCTTTGGAGAAATATCTATTTAGGTCTTCTGCCCATTTTTGGATTGGGTTGTTTGTTTTTTTGTTATTGAGCTGCATGAGCTGCTTATAAATTTTGGAGATTAATCCTTTGTCAGTTGCTTCATTTGCAAATATTTTCTCCCATTCTGAGGGTTGTCTTTTGGTCTTGTTTATGGTTACCTTTGCTGTGCAAAAGCTTTGAAGTTTCATTAGGTCCCATTTGTTTATTTTTGTTTTTATTTTCATTTCTCTAGGAAGTGGGTCAAAAAGGATCTTGCTGTGATATATGTCATAGAGTGTTCTGCCTATGTTTTCCTCTAAGAGTTTGATCATTTCTGGCCTTACATTTAGGTCTTTAATCCATTTTGAGCTTACTTTTGTGTATGGTATTAGGAACTGTTCTAATTTTGTACTTTTACCCGTACCTGTCCAGTTTTTCCAACACCACTTATTGAAGAGGCTGTCCTTTCTCCACTGTGCATTCCTGCCTCCTTTATCAAAGATAAGGTGACCATATATGCGTGGGTTTATCTCTGGGCTTACTATCCTGTTCCATTGATCTATCTTTCTGTTTTTGTGCCATTACCATACTGTCTTGATTCCTGTAGCTTTGTAGTATAGTCTGAAGTCAGGGAGCCTGATTCCTCCAGCTCCATTTTTCGTTCTCAAGATTGCTTTGGCTATTTGGGGTCTTTTGTGTTTCCAAAGAAATTGTGAAATTTTTTGTTCTAGTTCTGTGAAAAATGCCAGTGGTAGTTTGATAGGGATTGCATTGAATCTGTAGATTGCTTTGGGTAGTAGAGTCATTTTCACAATGTTGATTCTTCCAATCCCAGAACATGGTATATCTCTCCATCTATTTGTATCATCTTTAATTTCTTTCATCAGTGTCTTATAATTTTCTGCATACCGGTCTTTTGTCTCCTTAGGTAGGTTTATTCCTAGATATTTTATTCTTTTTGTTGCAATGGTAAATGGGAGTGTTTTCTTGATTTCACTTTCAAATTTTTCATCATTAGTGTATAGGAATGCCAGAGATTTCTGTGCATTAATTTTGTATCCTGCTACTTTACCAAATTCATTGATTAGCTCTAGTAGTTTTCTGGTAGCATCTTTAGGATTCTCTGTGTGTAGTATTATGTCATCTGCAAACAGTGACAGCTTTACTTCTTCTTTTCTGAGCATATTTTTTTTTTAATTCATGAAATTTTATAGTATATCTCAATGAATTGCAGAGCAAATCTCACTTCTTTGGTATTCATTTTCAAAGTTACCTGAGCAATTTTTATGTCTTTATTTTGTCTCCTTAAAAATAAGATTTATTTAGTCAATTTCCTAAAACAGGTGTAATTGCATAGAATTCAGAAGTTTATTAAGGAAACCAGACATCTAAAAAACTTTATAATTTTGGTGTTTTATTTTCTATTATGTTTTCTAATTGACAGGACACAGGGAAACTAATCTTAAGTTTAGAAACTTTATCAAAAATATTTTAAATATCTTTAATTTGTTAGATATACCCATCTTCTTTTCTATGTGTTCTAGGTTTGGTGGGGGGATGTCACACTTAAAAAAGTTCACACACACTCATAGATTTAAATTGCAACAACTACATCTTTTATTTTCTCCTCCTACTATTTTTTTTTTTTTTTTGTGGTACATGGGTCTCTCACTGTTGTGGCCTCTCCCGTTGAGGAGCACAGGCTTCCGACGTGCAGGCTCAGTGGCCACTGCTCACGGGCCCAGCCACTCCGCAGCATGTGGGATCTTCCTGGACCGGGGCATGAACCCATGTCCCCTGCATCGGCAGGCAAACTCTAAACCACTGTGCCACCAGGGCACCCCTCCTCCTACTATTTTTTATGTTTATTTCTCTCTCTCTCTCTCTCTCTCTCTTACTAGCCTTCTAATTTACATTTAAATCTGCATCTGTATTTATTCTGGTGCAAGATGTGAGATACAAATCTAAATTTACCTTTTCCCAAATATCCAATCCATTTTAATAATACTCTTTATGGATTCTCATTATTTTTCCACAATATGTAGCTATTAATTTCCTGATCTTTCTGTATGTATGATAGTCACGTATAATGAATGGTAGTATTATCACTCAATTCCTAATTTACACTTCTTATGTGTTACTCTTATTTTACTAATACCTCATATCTAACAACATTGTCTGAATACTAGTTTACATAGTAATGTCTTTATCGCAGTATTAAAGGAAAAGCTCTAATATTTCTTCATTAAACATATTTATTGTACATTTTTTTCACTGTGTGGCTTCCCTCTTTACTCTCTTAAGGATATCTTTATTGAGCAGAAGATTTAAACAACTTAATTTAACAAACTTTATATAACAACCTTTAAGTAACTGTACAATACCATTGTTTTCAAGAAGTACAAATAATAATTACAAATACTGACTATATATTAGAATATAGAGAAAGTCTGAACACATTTCAAGTAACTGGAATGATAGCATTTTATTTGACCTCAGTGGAATTGGGTGAAAACTCAATATTAAAAAAGATAATTTAAAAATCCCCCTCCCTGACTTCAGACTATACTACAAAGCTACAGTTATCAAGACGGTATGGTACTGGCACAAAAACAGAAAGATAGATCAATGGAACAGGATAGAAAGCCCAGAGATAAACCCATGCACATATGGACACCTTATCTTTGATAAAGGTGGCAGGAGTGTACAATGGAGAAAGGACAGCCTCTTCAATAAGTGGTGCTGGGAAAACTGGACAGGTACATGTAAAAGTATGAGATTAGATCACTCCCTAACACCATACACAAAAATAAGCTCAAAATGGATTAAAGACCTAAATATAAGGCCAGAAACTATCAAACTCTTAGAGGAAAACATAGGCAGAACACTCTATGACATAAATCACACAGCAAGATCCTTTCTGACCCACCTCCTAGAGTAATGGAAATAAAAACAAAAATAAACAAATGGGACCTAATGAAACTTCAAAGCTTTTGCACAGCAAAGGTAACCATAAACAAGACCAAAAGACAACCCTCAGAATGGGAGAAAATATTTGCAAATGAAGTAACCGACAAAGGATTAATCTCCAAAATTTATAAGCAGCTCATGCAGCTCAATAAAAAAAAGGAAACAACCCAATCCAAAAATGGGCAGAAGACCTAAATAGACATTTCTCCAAAGAAGATATACAGATTGTCAACAAACACATGAAAGGATGCTCAACATCACTAATCATCAGAGAAATGCAAATCAAAACTACAATGAGATATCATCTCACACCAGTCAGAATGGCCATCATCAAAAAATCTAGAAACAATACATTCTGGAGAGGGTGTGGAGAAAAGGGAACACTCTTGCACTGCTGGTGGGAATGTGAATTGGTACAGCCACTATGGAGAACAGTATGGAGGTTCCTTAAAAAGCTACAAATAGAACTACCATATGACCCAGTAATCCCACTACTGGGCATATACCCTGAGAAAACCGAAATTCAAAAAGAGTCATGTACCAAAATTTTCATTGCAGCTCTATTTACAATAGCCAGGAGATGGAAACAACCTAAGTGCCCATCATCGGATGAATGGATAAAGAAGGTGTGGCACATATATACAATGGAATATTACTCAGCCATAAAAAGAAACGAAATTGAGCTATTTGTAATGAGGTGGATAGACCTAGAGTCTGTCATACAGAGTGAAGTAAGTCAGAAAGAAAAAGACAAATACCGTATGCTAACACATATATATGGAATTTAAGAAAAAAAAATGTCATGAAGAACCTAGGGGTAAGGCAGGAATAAAGATGCAGACCTCCTAGAGAACGGACTTGAGGTTATGGGGAGGGGGAAGGGTGAGCTGTGACAGGGCGAGAGAGAGTCATGGACATATACACACTAACAAACGTAGTAAGGTAGATAGCTAGTTGGAAGCAGCCGCATGGCACAGGGATATTGGCTTGGTGCTTTGTGACAGCCTGGAGGGGTGGGATAGGGAGGGTGGGAGGGAGGGAGACACAAGAAGGAAGAGATATGGGAACATATGTATATGTATAACTGATTCACTTTGTTATGAAGCGGAAACTAACACACCATTGTGAAGCAATTATACCCCAATAAAGATGTTAAAAAAAAATCCCCAAGTATTAGCAAATGAAATAATACACTTCTAAATAACCCATTATTTTTAAATGATATCACAATAGACATTATGAATTTGTGGCACATATGAACTTGTGAGCATCAGCTAAATAGTTCTTAGAGGGAAATATATAGAGAGATCTTTTTTTATTCTCACCAGTTGATTCTAGATACATGAATGTCACCAAGCCAATTAAATTTCCCATGCTTCAGTTTTTATCACTTTAAAACAGAAGTAACTCTTTACCTCATAAACTGGTTATAAACATTATAGAAGAGTCACCTATACAAAAGTGTTTTGTAAAGGAAAAGATAAATATAGCAACAACTTAGACTGACGTAAATAAAATTTGAGCTATCCAAACTTTTCATTTATTGTTTTGAAGCGAAGAAATAGGAATAGTAATTGTGTAAATTTAAATTCCTTACTATACTAAGTAAGTCCTATTGAAGCCATTAGATAGTTAAAATGCTTTGTTTATCCCATGAATATTATGAAAAGTGTAGTTCATTAACAAAATGATCTATTACTTTGAAATCATTATGAGCCCTAAAACAGATTTAGAGTTTTATCTGATTTTTATTGTTACATTCTCACTACTGTACTAACTGCATTCTGCCCAAGTAAATATACTGGTGCTTTAAAAGTAGATTGGATGAATCAGTGATGAAAAAATAGTGACTATGGGCCAACATCAAGCTGAAAAAAACAAGAACCCATAATCTTCATACGAGAGATGAAACTATGTGAAAAGAAGAAGAATTCAATGTGTCCGAGCTAAAGAAGTAAAAACATGATGGGTACAGTTAAACAAAATACAACTTTTTAAACTAGCACAGGAAAAATAGCGCAGGGGCATTCGATCTCATTAACAGGATTTCAGTTTTAAATCAAAGTGAAAAATATAATCATTATAATATAGACATGGTCAGTAGAGTTGACTGTGTGAGAAATTGGCTAGTAATTTCAAAGGTCTTTGACATTTTAACGATATAGTAGTATTTATCTTGGACCAGGTTAAAATCGTAAAGATATTGAAATTCAAAGAAGGAAGTCAAATGCATTTTTGGGGTAAGGAAGTTCGGGAGTCAATAATTCACATATTTTCTTTTATTCATAAGAAATGAAATTCAGTCTTTTATTTTTCTTCCCATCTAATATAGCAATACGGCAACTTTTGCCAAGCCAGAAAGATAAACATTTGGGTTGCTTTGGGTAAGTCCTTCTCTTTATTTTTCATCTTAAGTGCAGCCATGCTTTCCATTTTTCTGTAGTTCTCAAAATATTCACTGTGCTTTTCTACATTTCATCTCTAAATTCTGCTTCATTAAATTTTTTAAATTGTCTCTAAAATTCATTTACTTTGTTTATATTCCAAGCCACCTAATGCTTGAATTTATTTGACTTTACATTTTAAATTATAACTTTAACATTCTCTGACTCTAATCCTGGTTCTTATTTAAAAATGAAAATATTTTTCCCATTTAACTTTTTTCATTTTGATTATGTGATTGATTTTTATTTATATGTAAGTTTTTCTTTTCTATTATTTGTATATTTTATTGCAGTTTGCTCCCAATATCTATATATCATCAGTGTTTATATCTATATCTACTATCTATGTGCATATATTAAATGGGTCTTTATTTTCATTCACATAACTCTTGGAGAAAAGTATTTTGTTTCATCACGAGAACATGGAAATATTTTTAAAATCATATTTTCTATTCTTTATGGGAGAGCCACTCTATGCCAATCCCTGTATTTAGATTATGGCCAGTCCTCAAAATTTTAGTTACTGTTAAGCCAATCAGACATGTGAAAACTGAAGACCACAGAGAATAAGTAACTTGCCAAAACCAGCTTGTTACTGAGCAATTGAATCAGAATTGGTACCCACTTATTACGTCAGGTTTTTTGTTTGTTTGTTTCACTATATGTAACAGGTTGCCTGTGAATCAGAAAGTTAAAGATCTGACTGTAGCACTTTTGCAGTTTTTCTCTATTGCATCATTTAGAGTTTTGCTCTAGTGATGCTTTTCATTTTTTATTTTCCCTATTATTTAAAATTTCAGTAATCTGACGAATGAATAGTGTTTTATAAGTTGAAGGGGTTTTATACATGTTATGAATTTGTCAAATTAACACTTATTAAGTGGAACACAGGGTGCTAGATAGCAAGCCCCAGTTTAAATCTGAGATTTGTTGCCTAGTACTCAACTTCTAGAGTTATTATGAAGTTTAAATAGCTGATAAATATAAAGCACAGTGCTCAGCGCATAGGCAGCAATCAATTAAACAATAGCAATCTTGCAGAGTGCCATTTTACTAAGGCAGTGGGTATACTCTATGTTATTACTTGGATATCAAGACATGCTAGAGTGGAGTTTTTTGTGGGATGGAAAGGTGAAGGGAACGTGTGAAGTATAGAGCAGTAGCTATGCTAATTTTACTTTTGTTTTGCTAGAGATGTGTAATGTGTCTAAACAATGTCCTGCCAACTCAGAAGCCAGGAGTAAAGGCACACAATTTTCTGAATCTTCTTGGTATTCAAAGAATATGATAGAAGAAGTGTCAGCTTAGTGAAGCTTCCTTCAGCATATCCAATTAGGGTCATTCACTCCATCCTCAGGGTGAATCTGGCAGACTGATCCACCTTCCTCCTGCCCCAGGAACTTCTAACTACATACTTTCTGTAAGATTTTTAAAAAGCTGATCAGATTACAGTTTCTCAAGAAATTCTTTCCTATTAAATTTCTTCCAACTATATTTCTGTATACTATGTTTCATATATCTAAATTAATTTCCATTTGTTCTCCTGATACAAATCATAAATTCTTTAGAAAGTGGCTTGTGGTTTGATTCAATAAGTCACATAAACTTATTTTATAAAATTATAGAACATTTATTGACTGCCTGGAGAATGTCTTGTAGCCAACTTTAAATAAGTACATTGGCATTTTATTTATGCCATGGAACTGGAATAATCAGAGATTTGGCAAGGGGTGAAATACATGTTTGAATAATTGAAACTTTTCTCAATAATTCAAAGGAATTTTCTTTTCTTAGAATTTTCTTAGAAAATTTCTTAGAAAAAATTTTCTTAGAAAGCAACTTGAAATACTTCTTGACCATCTGTGTAAATAATAAGCCAGTTGAAATAACTTTTTAGCTTTCAGAGACAATAAAGAATTAGGCTCTTCCTTAAATTAATAAAATGTAATAGAAACATCATCTGTCTGTAGCACGTAATTAAATTATAATCCAAAGGCATACATAATAAAAGTCTGTTCAAGCAAATGCAATATATATATTTTTTAAGTGATCACTAAAATGTGACTTTGGAACAAGCAACAGATCCAATGTCAGATTTTCTAGTATTAGTCTCTCCTAAAGTTTAGTTTTCCTTCATTGGTATGTTCAAAACAATCACTATACTTCCCCAAAAGTAATCTCTGCACATATGAAAGGACAGTTCTGGTGGAAGCTATGAGGCTAGGTTAGTAAGTTAAGATTCTTGATAATTCTGAATATACTTTTAAAGGAATAACTGGTGAAAGTGTTCAGAGAACAGAAAGAGGGAAAAACAAGATGAAGGTCTCAACTGTTTTGTTAAGTGAAATAAACAAGAGACAGGGAAAACTCTTTGTCTCAGAAGCTCTCTATAAAAGTGCTGGAGATAGATGGTTTATGCAATTTTTACAATGATTTTCTAAACAATTAGATCATCATAAGCACCATTTGTTCTGCAGAGTGCTCTCTGCTACAGTAGGTCTAAGTCTTCCCATTTGTTTTTATGGTTGGAGAGTTGAATGAAGGGGTATATTTATAATTGTTCTTCTGTAACATGTATAGGGTAACTGAAAAGTTTAGAGGAACATTCTCCAGTAGTGCCTGTTAAAGATATTTGTGAATGCCAGCCTTGGTGATGGTGTGTTGGGTGTGAGAGGGATGAATGCTTTGTGTAAGTTTGTATGGAAGAAGGCTAGAATTACAAAGATGTCCAGTGTCAAACAACTTTACTTTGCTTTCCTCATTCTCTAATTTGATACAGAATTTAATATCTTAATTTAATTAAACTTTATACTAAGTTTTTAAAGTTTTTGTTCTAAACTTCTACTGGATATATCCACCGCAGAAAGCCACATTGCATATTTCATGTGTTTGATGTGAACTAATTGTAAATAAAGTAAAATATTATCAAAACCTTACCTGTAGACAGTAACAAGAGAAATAGTTGTGTTTAAAAATATCAGTAACAGATCCTTCTACATTACAAAACATAATCATTGCCATCCTTGCAAACGAGGCACAAGTCACATTAATCTAACCAAGAGGAAGTTATCCAGATAAATATGTGGATCTCTGTAAAAACCATTTGAAACAATAAAGAGCAATAGAACTTTGCAATTATTTCCATTCAGTTGAATGATATAATATTACACAGTTTCATTTTCAAAGATAGAAATAATCTTAATAAAACAGAAATAAATTCTGTTAGTGTGTGATTCTTCAAAATAAGAATTAGTAGCATCAACATATAGTAAACATATATAGTAAATATGCATGTTGCAGTAGCTTCTAAATACTATTACTCTTCATCACAGGGCTAATTGTATGATTAAATGTACAATAATTGTTAATATTGTAATTAGCATTGATTTCAAACACATTGAATTGTATATCAAAGTAATTATAATGTGTTTTGCCTTTTTGATTTCACACTTGTTACAAGCACTAAAATTGTATTATTAACTAAAATTTCTTTTTATTTAATGCTGTAATCTTATGTTTTATTACATTTGCAGAATGCAGCTGTGAAAGTATATTATTAAAAATATTCTTGAAATTGCTTCACCCTCTCCAAACATACCTCAAACCTTGCCAAAATTACATTTAGGAAAGAGAAAATAAGACACTCTGAAGTAATGAGAGTTTTAAGATGAGAGGTTTAAATGCACAGCCTGAATTTTTTGACAAATAATATACACACTCAATGCATAAAATTCAAGCACTTTTTGTATATTAACTGTAATCACGAATGTATGCATATGTTGTGTTTGTCTGCTTTTTTTAAAATCAAGAATGTCTTTTTTCCCCTTACATCTCTCCAAATTAGTTTCATTTCTAAAAAAAAGTATACTAACAGAAGTTGAGCTCTACTGTGATAATTGGTTTGGTTTTTTTTGTGTGGGCACCCCGAGCAGCTGGAGGTCCAGCACAAGAGCTTCTGTAGATGATGCCAAACTATGTCTCAGAGCTTTAAGCCCATGTATATTTTTGTACCCTCTTTCATTCATGATAACATGATCTAATGACGTAAATGAAAATCACAAGTTTTAAAAAATTATTACAAAGAGTCCAGAATGAGGTTTAAACAGAATCAGAATTCTGATTCAATTAAGATATTAAACTGATACCATTGCCCAAAGCGTTGGGATTATTCTATACATAGATATTGTTTCACAAATAAGAGAACTACTTGGATAGTGTAATCATCTGAAACTGTGCTAATTGTAAGAAAAGGGAAACCCATAAATCCATCTGTAATGGAAGAGTTTGTAAGGCTCTGTTGAATATATATTACAGGGAAAGAACTCTGAAATTTAAAGTGACATTCCTCAATCTGTACTCCGTGGGCAAAAAATTTCTTTAATAAAGGGATGGGGTGTAAATTTGTAAATTATATAAGGAAAAAGAATTAGCAGATTATCCATGACCTTGAACTAGACGAAGAATTCTTGAATGAACACAAAAAGCTTTATGTAATAAATATTTATAAGTTTGGACTTTATTAAAAGTAAAAAACTGTTCATCTAAGAACTCCACTTACAGAATAAGAAACAAGATACCTATGGAGAGAAGATATTTGCAATACATACATTTGACAAAAAGCGTATCTAATATAAATGTATATGTTTATGAGTCAGGCTTCTGTATCTGCTCCACATTTGCAGACATGGAGGGCTGACTGTAGTATGCCATTTTATATAAGGATTGTGAGCATCCATGGACTTCGCTATTGACAGGGGTGCTGGTACCCATCCCCTGTAGGTACTGAGGGCAACTGTATATGTATGTATATATATATGTATACACATACATGCATACTTGTGTGTATGTGTGTGTGTTCATTACTTGCAATCAGTAACATATTTAGATAATGCTATAGAAAAGTAGGCAAAAAAAATTGTGTAGACACTTTGTAAAAGAAAATAAAGAAAATAATCTAAACATCATTCAACAAGGAATATTTAAAATCTCACAAGAATGGCTAACATTGAAAAGACAAACAGTAAATATCAAGTGTTGAGGATGGTGGAAAAAAACAGAACTCATGGTATTGATAAATTGTTACTACTTTAGAAAACTGTTTGGCAGTATCTATTAAAGCTAAACATACGTATTATCCATTACCTAGTAGTCTCATTCTGGTGATTATTCCAACAAAAATGCCTTCACATATTCACCAACAGACAAAGTAACATTACTTTGTAATAGCTAAAACTGTCAAATGTCCATCATTCTTAAAATGGATAAATGTAGTGTGTGTATAGCAGGTGAAGCCAACAGTTCTCTAATACCAAAACTAAACAAATCAGTACGAAAAAGGGAAATGATAGACCATTATCTCTCATGAAATTAAGTGTAAAAATTCCCAATAAAATATTAGCAAATTGCATCCAGCAATGCATACAAATAATTGCAAACATGGTTAAGTTGGGTTGATTCCAAGTATGTAATATTGGTTCAATATCTAAAAATGAATCGATGATCAGTTTTATGAGGAGCCTCCATACAGTTTTCTATAGTGGCTGTACCAATTTAGAGTCCCACCAACAATTTACTAGGGTTCCCTTTTCTCCACATCCTCAACAACATTTGTTATTTGTAAACTTTTTGATGACAACCATCTTGACAGGTGTGAGGTGATATCCTGGTTTTGATTTGCATTTCTCTGAGAATAATGTTGAGTATTTTTTCAAATGTGTGTTAGCCATCTGTATTCTTCTTTGAAAAACTGTCTATTCAGATCTTCTGCCCATTTTTTAATTGGATTGTTTGGTTTTTTTTGATATTGAGTTGTATGAGCTGTTTATATATTTTGAATATTAACTCCTTATTTGTCATATCATTTGAAAATATTTTCTCCCATTCAGCAGGTTGTCTTCATTTTGACTTTTTTTTTTTTTTTGCTGTGCGAGAGCTTTTAAGTTAAATTAAGTCCCATTTATCTATTTTTGTTTTGTTTCTTTTGCCTTAGGAGACATGTCAAAAAAATACTGCTATGATTTGTGTGAAAGAGTGTTCTGCCTATGTTCTCTTCTAGAAGTTTTATGGTTTCAGGTCTTACATTTAGGTCTTTAATCCATTTTGAGCTTATTTTTGTATATGGTGTGAGGTAATATTCTAATTTCATTATTTTACATGTACCTGTCTAGTTTTCCCAGCACAACTTATTGAAGAGATTGTCTTTTCCCCATTGTATATTCTTGCCTCCTTTGTCATAGATTAATTGACCATGAACACATGGGTTTATTTCTGGGCTATCTGTTCTGTTCCATTGATTTATAGGTCCTTTTTGTGCCAGTATCATACTGTTTTGATTACTGTAACTTTGTAATATAGTCTGAAGTCAGGGAACATTATGCCTCTAATCATTTTTCTCAAGATTGCTTTGGCAATTGCTTTTGTGGTATCATATCAATATTAGGATTATTTGTTCTAGTTCTGTGAAAATGTCATGGATATTTTGATAGGGGTTGCATTAAATCTGTATATTGCTTTGGGTACTGTAGACATTTTAACAATATTAATTCTTGTTACAATGTTCATTAATTCTTACAATCCAAGAACACATGATATCTCTCCATTTCTTTGTACTATTTTCAAATTCCTTCATCAATGTTTTACAGTTTTCAAGGTATAGGTCTTTCACTTCCCTGGTTAAGTTATTCCTAGGTATTTTATTCCTTGTTGAAATTGTTTCCTTGATTTCAATTTCTGATACTTCATTACTAGTATATAGAAAAGCAACAGATTTCTGTATACTAATCTTGTATCCTGCAACTTTACTGAATTCATCCATTAGTTCTAATTGATTTTTTGATGCAGACTTTCGAATTTTCTATATATAGTATCAAGTCATCTGCAGAGTGATAGGTTTATTTTTTCCCTTCCAATTTGGGTGCCTTTTGTTTCTTTTTGTTGTCTGATTTCTGTGGCTAGACCTTCCAATACTATGTTAAATAGAAGTAGCAAGAGTGGCCTTCCTTGTCTTGTTCCTGATTTTAGAGGAAAGGCTTTCAGGTTTTCATCATTGAGTATGTTGTTAGCTGTGGGTTTGTCATAAAAGGCCTTTATCATGTTGAGATATGTTCCCTCTGTACCAACTTTGGTAAGAGTTTTTGTCATGAATGAATATTGAATTTGTCAAAAGCCTTTTCTGTGTTTACTGAGATGATCATGTGATTTTTTTAAAAATTTCTCCTCTTGTTAATGTGGTGTATCTCATTGATTTGCAAATACTGAACCATCCTTGCATCCCTGGAATAAATCAAACTAGATCATGGTGTATTATTCTTTTTATACATTGTTGAATTTGGTTTGTTAATATTGTGTTGATGATATCTGCAACTATATTCATTAGAGATATCAACACTTAATTTTTTTGTAGTGTCTTTGTCTGGTTATGGTGTCAGAGTAATGGTGACCTCATAAAATGAACTTGGGAATGTTCCCTCCTCCTCAATTTTTTGGAATAGTTTGAGAAGAATATGTATTAGCTCTTCATATGTTTGCTAGAATTCTCCTGTGAAGCCACCCAGTCCTGGACTTTTGTTTGACAGGAGAATTTTTATTACAAATTCAATCTTAGTACTAGCAATGGTCTATTCAGATTGTCTATTTCTGCCTGATTCAGTTTTGGAAGGTTGTAAGTTTACAGAAATTTGTCCATTTCTTCTATGTTGTTCAACTTATTGGCATGTAACTGTTCAGAGTGTTCTCGTGATTTTTTCTGTCTCTGTAGTATCAGTTGTATATATACAATGGATTATTATTCACTAATAGAAAGGAATGAAACTCTGTAATTTGCAATAATGTGGATGGACCTAGAGAGTATTATGCTTAGTGAAATATGTCAGGCAAAGCAAATACTCTATGTTATCACTTATATGTGGAGTCTAAAAAAATAAAACAAGTGAATGCATATAGCAAAACAGAAACATACAGATATAGAGAACAAAGTGGTGGTTGCCAGGGGATTAAGAGGCACAAACTACCATGTACAAACTAAATAAGCAACAAGCATATGTTGTACAGCACAGGGAAATAGATCCATTATTTTGTAATAAATTTAAATGAGGTACTATGAAGTATACCTGAAACTAATATAGTAAATTAACTATACTTCAATCTAAAATATATGAATCAATGTAATCTACCATATCAGTTGACTAAGGAAGAAACATCATGTGACCATATTCATTGATATGGAAAATCCAGCACTCATTCTTGATAAAACTATTGCTAAGTTAGTAAGAGGAGAACTAACCCCAACTTGTTCAGAAGACCTGGGGGGAAAATCCCTAAAAATACTATCATACTTAATGTTGAGAGACTAGGCAATTTTTCTTTAGGATTAATAATAAATGCCTGCTTTCCTCATTTTATTTTTATTTTATATATTTTTTATTTTTTTAAACATCTTTATTAGAGTATAATTGCTCTACAATGGTGTGTTAGTTTCTGCTTTATAGCAAAGTGAATCAGTTATACGTATACATATGTTCCCATATCTCTTCCCTCTTGCATCTCCCTCCCTCCCACCCTCCCTATCCCACCAGTCTAGGTGGTCACAAAGCACCGAGCTGATCTGCCTGTGCTATGTGGCTGCTTCCCACTAGGTATCTATTTTACGTTTGGTAGTGTATATATGTCCATACCATTCACATTGTCACAGCTTACCCTTCCCCCTCCCAACATCCTCACGTCCATTCTCTAGTAGGTCTGTGTCTTTATTCCTATCTTGCCCCTAGTTTCTTCATGACTTTTATTTTCTTCTTAGATTCCATATATATGTGTTAGCATACAGTATTTGTTTTTCTCTTTCTGACTTACTTCACTCTGTATGACAGACTCTAGGTTCATCCACCTCACTACAAATAACTCAATTTCGTTTCTTTTTATGGCTGAGTAATATTCCATTGTATATATGTGCCACATCTTCTTTATCCATTCATCTGTTGATGGACACCTAGGCTGCTTCCATGGCCTGACTACTGTAAATAGAGCTGCACTGAACATTTTGCTACATGATTCTTTTTGAATTATGGTTTTCTCAGGGTATAGGCCCAGTAGTGGGATTGCTGGGTCATATGGTAGTTCTATTTTTAGTTTTTAAAGTAACCTCCATACTGTTCTCCATAGTGGCTGTATCAATTTACATTCCCACCAACAGTGCAAGAAGGTTCTGTTTTCTCCACACCCTCTCCAGCATTTATTGTTTGTAGATTTTTTGATCATGGCCATTCTGACTGCTGTGAGGTGATATCTTACTGTAATTTTGATTTGCATTTCTCTAATGATTAATGATATTGAGCATTCTTTCATGTGTTTGTTGGCAATCTGTATATCTTCTTTGGAGAAATGTCTATTTAGGTCTTCTGCTCATTTTTGGATTGGGTTGTTTCTTTTCTGATATTGAGCTACATGAGCTGCTTGTAAACTTTGGAGATTAATCCTTTGTCAGTTGCTTCATTTGCAAATATTTTCTCCCATTCTGAGGGTTGTCTTTTGGTCTTGTTTATGGTTACCTTTGCTGTGCAAAAGCTTTGAAGTTTCATTAGGTCCCATTTGTTTATTTTTGTTTTTATTTCCATTTCTCTAGGAGGTGGGTCAAAAAGGATCTTGCTGTGACTTATGTCATAGAGTGATCTGCCTATGTTTTCCTCTAAGAGTTTGATAGTGTCTGGCATTACATTTCGGTGTTTAATCCAATTTGAGTTTTTTTTTTTTTTGTATATGGTATTAGGGAGTGTTCTAATTTCGTACTTTTACCTGTACCTGTCCAGTTTTCCCAGCACCACTTATTGAAGAGGCTGTCTTTTCTCCACTGTATATTCTTACCTCCTTTATCAAAGATATGGTGATCATATATGTGTGCATTTATCTCTGTGCTTCTATCCTGTTCCATTGATCTATATTTCTGTTTTTGTGCCAGTACCATACTGTCTTGATTACTGTAGCTTTGTAGTATAGTCTGAAGTCACTGTGCCTTATTCCTCCAGCTCCGTTTATCTTTCTCAAGATTGCTTTGGCTATTCGGGGTATTTTGTGTTTCCATAGAAATTGTGAATTTTTTTTGTTTTAGTTCTGTGAAAAATGCCAGTGGTAGTTTGATAGGGATGGCTTTGAATCTGTAGATTGCTTTGGGTAGTAGAGTCATTTTTGCAGTGTTGATTCTTCCAATCTGAGCACATCGTATATCTCTCCATCTATTTGTATCATCTTTCATTTCTTTCATCAGTGTCTTATAATTTTCTGCATACAGGTCTTTTGTCTCCTTAGGTAGGTTTATTCCTAGGTATTTTATTCTTTTCTTACAGTGGTAAATGGGAGTGTTTTCTTAATTTCACTTTCAGATTTTTCATCTTTAGTGTACAGAAATACTAGAGATTTCTGTGCATTAATTTTGTATCCTGCTACTTTACCAAATTCATTGATTAGCTCTAGTAGTTTTCTGGTAGCATCTTTAGAATTCTCTATGTATAGTATCATGTCCTCTGCAAACAGTGACAGCTTTATTTCTTCTCTTCTAATATGTATTCCTTTTATTTCTTTTTCTTCTCTGATTGCGGTGGCTAAAACTTCCAAAACTATGTTGAATACTAATAGTGAGAGTGGGCAACCTTGTCTCGTTCCTGACCTTAGCTGAAATGGTTTCAGTTTACACCATTGAGGATGATGTTGGCTGTGGGTTTGTCATATATGGCCTTTATTATGTTGAGGAAAGTTCCCTCTATGCCTAACTTCTGCAGAGTTTTTATAATAAATGGGTGTTGAGTTTTGTTGAAAGCTCTCTCTGCATCAATTGAGATGGTAATATGGTTTTTCTCCTTCAATTGGTTAATATGGTATATCTCATTGATTGATATGCAGATATTGAAGAATCCTTGCATTCCTGGGATAAACCCCATTTGATCATGCTGTATGATCCTTTTAATGTGCTGTTGGATTCTGTTTGCTAGTATTTTGTTGAGGATTTTTGCATCTATGTTCGTCAGTGATATTGGCCTGTAGTTTTCTTTCTTTGTGACATCTTTGTCTGGTTTTCATATCAGAGTGATGGTGGCCTTGTAGAATGAATTTGGGAGTGTTCCTCCCTCTGCTATATTTTGGAAGATTTTCAGAAGTATAGGTGTTAGCTCTTCTCTAAATGTTTGATAGAATTCGCCTGTGAAGCCATCTGGGCTTGGGTTTTTTTGGTTGTTGGAAGAGTTTTAATCACAGTTTCAATTTCAGTTCTTGTGACTGGTCTGTTCATATTTTCTATTTCTTCCTGGTTCAGTCTCTGAAGGTTGTGCATTTCTAAGAATTTGTCCATTTCTTCCAGGTTGTCCATTTTATTGGCATATAGTTGCTTGTAGGAATCTCTCATGATCTTTTGTATTTCTGCAGTGTCAGTTGTTACTTCTTTTTCATTTCTAATTCTATTGATTTGAGTCATCTCCCTGTTTTTCTTGATGAGTCTGGCTAATGGTTTATCAATTTTTATCTTCACGAAGAACCAGCTTTTAGTTTTATTGATCTTTGCTCTCGTTTCCTTCATTTCTTTTTCATTTATTTCTGATCTGATCTTTATGATTTCTTTCCTTCTGCTTACTTTGGGTTTTTTTGTTCTTCTTTCTCTAATTGCTTTATGTGTATGGTTAGGTTGTTTATTTGAGATGTTTCTTGTTTATTAAGGTAGGATTGTATTGCTATAAACTTCCCTCTTAAAATTGCTTTTGCTGCATCCCATAGGTTTTGGGTCATCGTGTTTTCATTGTCATTTGTTTCTAGGTATTTTTTGATTTCCTCTTTGATTCCATCAGTGATCGCTTGGTTATTAAGTAGTGTATTGTTTAGCTTTCATGTGTTTGTATTTTTTACAGATTTTTTCCTGTAATTGATATCTAGTCTCATAGCATTGTGGTCAGAAATGATACTTGATACGATTTCAAATTTCTTAAATTTACCAAGGCTTGATTTGTGACCCAAGATATGATCTATCCTTGAGAATGTTCCATGAGAACTTGAGAAGAATGTGTATTCTGCTATTTTTGGATTGAATGTCCTACAAATATTAAGTCCATCTTGTTTAATGTATCATTTAAAGCTCCTGTTTCCTTTTTTATTTTCATTTTGGATGATCTGTCCATTGGTGATGGTGGGGTGTTAAAGTCCCATACTATGATTGTGTTACTGTCAATTTCCCCTTTTATGGATGTTACTATTTGCCTTATGTATTGAGGTGCTCCTATGTTGGGTGCATAAATATTTACAATTGTTATATCTTCTTCTTGGATCAGTCCCTTCATCATTATGTAGTGTCCTTCTTTGTGTCTTGTAATAGTCTTTATTTTAAAGTCTATTTTGTCTGATATGAGAATTGCTACTCCAGCTTTCTTTTGATTTCCATTTGCATGGAATATCGTTTTCCATCCCCTCACTTTCAGTCTGTATGTGTCCCTAGGTCTGAAGTGGGCTCTTGCAGACAGCATATATACGGGTCCTGTTTTTGTATCCATTCAGCCAGTCTATGTCTTTGGTTGGAGCATTTAATCCATTTACATTTAAGGTAATTATCAATATGTATGTTCCTATTACCATTTTCTTAATTGTTTTGGATTTGTTATTGTAGGTCTCTTCCTTCTCTTGTGTTTTCTGCCTAGAAACTTCCTTTAGCGTCTGTTGTAAAGCTGGTTTGGTGGTGCTGAATTCTCTTAGCTTTTGCTTGTCTGTAAAGGTTTTAATTTCTCCATTAAATCTGAATGAGACCCTTACTGGGTAGAGTAATCTTGGTTGTAGGTTTTTCTCCTTCATCACTTTCAATATGTCCTGCCACTCCCTTCTGGCTTGCAGAGTTTCTGCTGAAAGATCAGCTGTTAACCTTATGGGGATTCCCTTGTGTGTTATTTGTTGTTTTTCCCTTGCTGCTTTTAATATGTTTTCTTGGTATTTAATTTTTGATAGTTTGATTAATATGTGTCTTGGCATATTTCTCCTTGGATTTATCTGTATGGGACTCTCTGTTCTTCCTGGATTTGATTAACTATTTCCTTTCCCATATTAGGGAAGTTTTCAACTATAATCTCTTCAAATATTTTCTCAGTCCCTTTTTTTTTCTCTTCTTCGTCTGGGACCCCTATAATTCGAATGTTGGTGCGTTTAATGTTTTCCAGAGATCTCTGAGACTGTCCTCAGTTCTTTTCATTCTTTTTTGTTTATTCAGCTCTGCAGTATTTATTTCCACTCTTTTATCTTCCAGGTCACTTATCTGTTCTTCTGCCTCAGTTATTCTGCTATTGATCCCTTCTGGAGAATTTTTAATTTCATTTATTGTGTTGTTCATCATTGTTTGTTTGCTCTTTAGTTCTTCTAGGTCCTTGTTAAACGTTTCTTGTTTTTTCTCCATTCTGTTTCCAAGATTTTGAATCATCTTTACTATCATTACTCTGAATTCTTTTTCAGGTAGACTGCCTATTTCCTCTTCATTTGTTAGGTTTGGTGGGGTTTTGCCTTGCTCCTTCATCTGCTGTGTGATTCTCTGTCTTCTCATTTTGTTTAGCTTACTTTGTTTGGGGTCTCCTTTTTGCAGGCTGCACGTTCATAATTCCCATTGTTTTTGGTGTTTGTTCCCAGCGGCCAAGGTTAGTTCAGTGGTTTGTGTAGGCTTCCTGGTTGAGGGGACAAGTGCATGTGTTCTGGTGGATGAGGCTGGATCTTGTCTTTCTGGTGAGCAAGTCCACGTCTGGTGGTGTCTTTTGGGGTGTCTCTTGCCTTACTATGATTTTAGGCAGCCTCTCTGCTAATGGGTGGGGTTTTGTTCCTGTTTTGCTAGTTGTTTGACATAGGTTGTCCAGCACTGTAGCTTGCTGGTCGTTGAGTGAAGCTGAGTGCTGGTGTTAAGATGGAGGTCTCTGGGAGATTTTCGCCGTTTGATATTATGTGGAGCTGGGAGGTCTCTTGTTGACCCCAGTGTCCTGAAGTTGGCTCTCTCACCTCAGAGGCATATCCCTGACTCCTAGCTGGAGCACACAGAGCCTTTCATCCACACGGCTCAGAATAAAAGGGAGAAAAAGTAGAGAGAATTAGTAGAAGTATGAAGAAATAAAGAAAGAAAGGAGGGAAGGAAGGAAGGAAGAAAGAAAGAAAGAAAGAAAGAAGGAAAGAAGGAAAGAAAGAAGCAAAGAAGGAAAGAAGGCAAGAAGGAAAGAAAGGAGGGAGGGAGAGAGGAAGGAAGGAAGGAGTGAAGGAAGGAAAAAAGACAGAAAGAAGATACCATAAAATAAAATAAAGTATAATAAAGTTATTGAATTAAAAAATAATTATTTAGAAAAAAAAGTGACGGATAGAACCTTAGGACAAATGTTGGAAGCAAAGCTATACAGACAAAATCTTACACAGAAGCATACACATACACCCTCACATAAAGAGGTAAAGGGGAAAAAATCATAAATCTTGCTTTCAGAGACCACCTCCTCAATTTGGGATGATTCGTTGTCTAAAGGAGGGAAGGAAGGAAGGAAGGAAAGAAAAGAAAGAAAGAAAGAAGGTAAAGTATAATAAAGTTATTAACATTAAAATTAATTATTAAGAAAAAATAAAAAAAAACAAGGACGGATAGAACCCTAGGACAAATGGTGGAAGCAAAACTATACAGACAAGATCTCACACAGAAGCATACACATACACAGTCACAAACAGAGGAAAAGGGAAAAAATCATAGGTCTTGCTCTCGAAGCCCACCTCCTCAATTTGGGATGACTCGTTGTCTATTCATGTATTCCACAGATGCAGGGTACATCAAGTTGATTGTGGGAGCTTTAATCCGCTGCTTCTGAGGCTGCTGGGAGAGATTTCCCTTTCTCTTCTTTGTTCTCACAGCTCACAGCGGCTCAGCTTTGGATTTGGCCCTGCCTCTGCGTGTAGGTCGCTGGAGGGCGTCTGTTTTTTGCTCAGATAGGACGGGGTTAAAGGAGCCGCTGATTCGGGGTCTCTGGCGCACTCAGGTCGGGCGGAGGGAGGGGCACTGCGTGCGGGGCGGGCCTGCGGCGGCAGAGGCCTGCGTGACGTTGCACCAGCCTGAGGCGTGCCGTGCGTTCTCCCGGGGAAGTTGCCCCTGGATCCCGGGAACCTGGCAGTGGCGGGCTGCACAGGCTCCGCGGAAGAGGGGTGTGGATAGTGACCTGTGCTCGCACACAGGCCCCTTGTTGGCGGCAGCAGCAGCCTTAGCGTCTCCCGACCGTCCCTGGGGTCCGCGCTTTTAGCCGAGGCTCGCGCCCGTCCCTGGGGTCCGTGCTTTTAGCCGCGGCTCGCACCCATCTCTGGGGTTCGCGCTTTTAGTCGCGGCTCGCGCCCGTCTCTGGAGCTCCTTTCAGCAGCACTCTTAATCCCCTCTCCTCGCGCACCAGGAAATAAAGAGGCAAGAAAAAGTCTCTTGCCTCTTCGGCAGCTCCAGACTTTTCCCCAGACTCCCTCCCGGCTAGCCGTGACGCACTAACCCCTTCAGGCTGTGTTCAAGCCACCAACCCCAGTCCTCTCCCTGCGCTCCTACCGAAACCCAAGCCTCAGGTCGCAGCCCCGCCCGCCCCGGCGGGTGAGCAGACAAGCCTCTAGGGCTGGTGAGTGCTGGTCGGCACCGATCCTCTGTGCGGGAATCTTCCCGCTTTGCCCTCCGCACCCCTGTTGCTGTGCACTCCTCCGCGGCTTCGAAGCTCTCCCCTCCGCCTCCCGCAGTCTCCGCCCGCGAAGGGGCTTCCTAGTGTGTGGAAACTTTTCCTCCTTCACAGCTCCCTCCCACTGGTGCAGGTGCCCTGAATACACAGGTTTTAAAAAATGAGAGTAGAGTATCTGTTTTTCTGACTTCTTTTCTACAAAGAAACTCAGAGTTGCTGATAATTTTTCTTTTTCTTTCTTTCTTTTTTTTTTTGATTTATCTTTTTCTTGAAAATAGGTTGCGGTTCCTTTTTTTATCCTTTTCATTGACAGAAAAGTAATTTTGTGTGTATTTTCTGAGTCCAGTAAATCCTTTTAATCATTAGATATTTTGTTGACACCTGTGTGTGTGCTTTTCATTATACCCATATGTCATAAGCCACTATCTATAGTGATTCTGCCATTCTTTTGCTTTTGGATTAATACTATCAATATGCTTAAAAAACTTAAAATGATCCTTATTTTTATTTTGACTTTTGCTCCATATATTATTAATATTTTTTCTTATTGACTTAATATGTTAACAAAATCTAGGTTTTATTACTCTTACTATTTCCACATTATGCAGAGGAAAGTGATGTGTTTATACCTTAGCCTTTCTGTATTAATTATGGAAAAAAATATATTGTATTTTTTGGAACTACATTTGAAAGATTCATGCTTGAAGCACTAACCAAGATCATTGCAGTGCAAAAACTGCAGCTTTGGCATGACCGAGGTATTATTTACTCAGTACATTTAACACTGAGTCCCTGGTCTTCTCATTTTCTCTCTTCCAGGTTGTTATATGCCCAGCAAGGTGCTTTGCTCAAAGTATTAGGTGTGTAATAAATACAAGGAAAATTGTATTAAACTAAAGACCTTTTTGTAATTCTCATATGCCTAGAAAGTAAAGGGTGTTAAGATCTCTTTGACTCATTGCTTTCATCCTAATAGTTCAATATCTCCCACCTGTGTAAGAAAATGCCATGAAACAGCAATTTGAGGTTTATGCAGAAATGCTCTGCAATGATACTAATGTCTGTGATGATTAAAAAAAAGATCTTTAACATGTAATTTCAAAATTCTTCATAAAAAATTCTAATTTATAAATAGGTTCACTCACACTATAAGTGAAATGAGTATGCTTTGTATTTTTCACGGATTATTATCTACACTTTCTCAAATGTATACTATGTCTTCATATCCGTAGTTTCTTGTGTCTACATAATGTCCTATGAAATTGATATCCACAATGAGTATAATGTGTTTGGTAATTTCCAGTTATTATGTTTTTTATTTATTTTGTTATTATGCCACAATGCTTCTAAAAAAACACAAGCTTATTTATCTTTTCTTAAAATATACCGTAAAAGTAAATTACCAGAAACTAGCTAGTGAGTGCATTGTTATTTAGATACATGTGGTTTAATTTTATTTTTGTAACCCTTAGGTCAATAAAAGCACCAATAATATATTTGAAAACGGTCAAGTCAAAGTAAGGATCATTTAAGCCTTTAGGCAAATTTATTGGCCATCTACATTTGGACATAAAGAGAATACGATTTCAAGGTTGTTATTTTGTTGATTTTGTAAAATAAGTTTGTCCTGTGGTTTGATATTTACCTCTGGGATTTAGATCTGAGGTACACTCAATCACTGGTTAATCCAGATACTGAGATAAAAGAAGGAAAATTATAATTCCAAAGAAATTTTTAAATTGATTATCCCAATTTACATATTGCTATTTGCCAGCAGTTATTTTGGGTACATAGCTGGAGAATGTGTACTATAAGACGCTTTTCCCAAAATTCAGCATTATACATATAAACTGCCGGTTTTTCTACCTTCTCACTTTCCTATGCCAGGCTGACACATCCCTTAATTTCTATTGACCAGGGCAGGCTTACTGTTCTCTCAGCTTGACTGAACTTCAGACAGGCTTTTTCCTGACTATAGGCCTCTGACTTCCCTTTTCTTAGAGCATTAACTTAAAAAAAAACAAACTTGGAATTGTAAATTCTTTCTCTGCCTCTTTGAGATGTAAATCTTCCCCCAGACTTTTGCCAGTTTTATATACCAGAACTGTCTTTCTCAAAGACTGGGAGCCATCACTTTGAAATGTAATCATCAAGAAAGATTGTGTCTCTCTCCTAGTCTGTGTGGGAGGATAGAAGCCTAATTTCTATTAGCCAATGAGTACCATTTAGCAGACACAGATCCTAGTTCACCCCAGTACTTAAAATCTCTCCTGCTTTTTGTTTCAGTGGAGTTGGTTTAATTTCTCTCTCCTATTGTAATAGTCTGGAATAAAGTCTTGGCTGTTTAACGCCATCTAGGACAATTTTTCTTTGACACACATGTATCTATATACCTATAGGTTATATAGGATATATATACCTACAGGATTATCTTCACCTTGTATTCATGTCTTTTTCCTATTAACTTATAGATAGTCTTATCAAGAGGTAGAGTTTATTTCTCTGTCCCTTGAATTTATGCTGATCTTGGGGGGTTTTTGATATATGGAATGTGGCAGAAGAGATAATGTGCCAGTGTGAGCCCAGGCATCAAGGAGCCTGGCACACTTTGCCCACAGTCAACCTGCTTCTGACTATAGGCACATGAGAAGTCTAGCTAAGACCAGTCTAAGTCTAGCTGAGACCAGCCCTAATTGCTGACTTGAAGAATTGGGTACAAATAAATTGTGCTTTTGAGGCTAGGAACAGTATAAATGTAAAACAATACTATAGTGAAATATAATATATACATACAGAGGTGATTCTGAAAATTTTTAACTTTCAGACTTGGCAACACCCTCTCTCCTATTAGGTGACCCATGTATAAATTAAGACACATAGATTTCCATTTCTTTACATCAGCAGAAATATGCTATGACATCTCAGTATTTGCACATTTTTTGTCCTATGCTAGACTATCTACTTCAAGAAATAAAATATATTCCCTCTTCTTCTAGGCTCAAATTGCCAAAATATATCAAATCTAATTAACTAAAAGTAAACAAATCTCTCTTTAAAGTGATCAATTTAATTATAGTATTTTGCTTTCTTAGTTCACTGGAGTCGCCAATTAAAATAACAGGCTCAAGCAGATGGCCTTTGAGCTAAGAGGTCAATTTACTGTATCAAGGAGAAAAATGAACAGAATTAAAACAATTTACTAAAACATAACTTCAAAGAACCGATACTTTAAAGTGTGATCCAAAACGTTATTCACATCTATTTGTTTTAGTATATAGCATTAGTTATCAATTAAAATCCAAGTTCTACCTCTTACAGAATTGTCTCTTTGGGGCACACTTATTTCTAAAAGAATCGTCTCTCTTTCTAGCAACAGATGTTTTTACAATGAACGGAATTTGTCTTCATTTTCAAGATTTCAGGGCAAATTTGTTAGACTGTTTGTATCCGGTGTAACATTTGACCTAATTTTAATTTGCAGAACATAATTGGAGCTTGGGGATATCATTATTCATACCACTTTTCTAATTATATCAAATGAGAGGTAACCTTTGAATAAAGAATGACATTCAAAGAAAACTGGATTGTTCCTTCTCTTAAATGTGGATAAAAACAGCACCAGTCCTTGCTACCTTTTCTGTTGCTGATATTTCACCCATAAATATGCATGTGGTCTCACTATTTGTAATCGCCTTGGGAAAGTATTTACCTACACATGTTGACAGTTTGGTAAAATAGGCACTTCATAAATTTACAATTTTTTAAATTTTTAATGCTTTCATCTTTCAATTAAATGTAAAGAGTGAAAACAGGGTCTAAATTTTTGGCATGTGCTATAATTTGGTAAATTCTTAAACTCAAGTATATTTCTTAAGCTAGTCATTGAAAACCAGTCAAAGGTTGTTTTCATGAATTTATTGCTGTATGAGTTTACTAAAATTGCAAATTTTACTTCTAGCCTTATAGAATTTTGAAATGTTATATTCAACAACTTTTTAAATGTCAACATTAAAGAAAGAATGGTGTAAATAAATGCAGCAAGATGCTTAGCTTTGATCTCATGGTTAAGTTATTGAAATTCTTTGGATATTGAGTTACTGTAAATAAATTTAGGATAACTCTATGTTTTCTAACTCCAAACTCTTATAACTAATGAAAACTCTTTTGAGATAATGACAGTTATAATGCTCTATTTTTTAAATAACTCTCTTTGTTTGTGAAAGCATTTAAGATAACAGCTACACTTATTAATTGCTTAGACGTTTATTAAAAATAATAGCTACCATTTTTCAACATTTCTTTAAGTTATATATTACAAAAATATGCTATTTTATTTAATCATCAAAAAATCCATTTTGGGTTCAGTAAATCTGAGTAATTCTTTCTCATTCAGCTAATATTTGGGAGAGCAGAAATTACAATCTATGACTATCTTATATCAAGTCTATATTTTACTACTTTTATCAAGATACAGTTGATAAAAACCTAAACTTGAATACCTTTTAAATCTCTATATTTTTTCTTTTCTCCCCTCCCATGTTTTATGTTTTTGATGTCACATTTTATATCTTTTTATCTTGTATGTCCCTTCACTAATTATTGTGTAGTTATTCTTACTACATTTGTCTTTTAACCTTCATACTTGATTTATAAGTGATTCCCCACCTTTACAACATTAGATAATTCTAAAATTTACTATATATTTAGCTTTACCAGTGAGATGTGTCTCCATATGTTTTCTTGTTACTAATTACCCTTTCTTTTCAGCTTAAAGAAGTCCATTTAACATTTCATTGAAGGCAAGTCTAGTGGTGATGAACTCCTTTAGTTTTGCTTCTCTGGAAGAGTCCTTACCTCTCCTTCAATTCTGTATGTCAACTTTGTTAGGTAGAATATTCTTAGCTGGAATCTGCTGATAGTTTTATGGAGGTTCCTTGTATGTAACGAGTTGTTTTTCTCTTCTTGCTTCTAAGATTCTCTCCTTATCTTTGTCTTTTGACACTTAAATTATAGTATGACTTGTCATTGCTCTTTTTGGGTTCATCTTATTTGGAGCTTTTTGAGCTTTGGATGTAGATGTCTTTTCCTTCTCCAGGTTAGGAAAGTTTTCAGCCATTATTTCTTCAAATAATTTTTTTGTCCCTTTCTCTCTCTTCTTCTGAGACCCTGATAATGCAAAACTTGATCCATTTGATGTTGCCCCAAAAGTCCCTTAAGCTATCTTCACTTTTTTCATTCTCTCTCTTTTTTTTTCTTTTTTTCTCTTTTTGCTGCTCTGATTAGGTGAGTTTCACTGCTATTTCTTCAAGTTCACTGATCCTTTCTTCTGTTATATCTAGTGTGCAGTTGAACCCATTTGGTGTATTTTTCAGTTCAGTTAATGTATTCTTCAGCTCTACAACTTCAGGAAACCAGGGCATCTGTCAATAGTATAAGTACCTTTTAGAAATGACCAGTGAACTAGAGAGTGGCGGAAGGAGAACACCAGCTATCCTCCATTCCTTGAGAGTATCTACTTAGGCCCCTAGATGTGTGCCAGATCAGAAGGTTGGACCTCAGGCTGAAGCTCTTGGACAAGCAAATAGGTCTGTTTCCCAGAAAGATTAGGGTTTTATTCCAGTCTGCTGTCTGTGCAGTGCCCAAGGGTGGTAGCCTGCCACAAGCTGTCTCTCCAATTGTTACAGTCCAATGCGACCCAGAAACATAAACCTCCCTGGTCACCAGTGCTAGGCAATCAAGGGGCATCATTTGGGCCATAGTTACCAAAGCAAGGCACCAGATGTGAACACTAGGGCACCAGATATGCATAAGAGCTCTCTTCCAGAAGATAGGGGGCTCTGGAGCACAGCAGAGAGAGAGCATGAAGATAGTGCCATACTTCCAAGTTCTCTCAAAAGGCTTACCATAGGCCCTTAGATATGTGTTTAATTACAAGCCTGCCCTTCAGACTGGAGCTGTGAAGATAAACTAATAGAACTCTCACTGAAAAATTGGGGTCCTTAGGCTATTGCCTTTTGCTGTGCCCTAAGGGTGGTAGCTGGTTAAGAATTATTTTGCCATTGGTTCCAGTCCTGTTGAACACTTGAGCATAAACCCTATCAGCCACCAGAACTAGGCTATATAGAGTTGTCTCCTGGGCAGCAACTACAAAAATCAGAGTGCCAGTGAAGGGTACAAACTTTTCTCTGGGACATACTGGTGATCTAGGTGAGGTAGATGAAGAGCACAAAGATGGTTCCTGCCAGCCTCTGACACTGGAGTGTATCCCAGCAGGCTCCTAGATGCCTAGATGCTTAGATGCCTTTAGGTCAATGCTTTAAAATAAGCAAATAAACCTCTTTCACTTAAAGTCTGGGTGCTTTTCAATTACATGCCTCTTCATTGGGCCCTGAGGAAGGTGACTCTGAACACACAAGGCCTTTAAGAGCTGTTTTTTCAGTTCATCATAGCCTTGTGGGTCTCATGGATGCAAGCTTCACTGGTTTTCAAAGCTAGATGTTTTGGGGGCTCATAACTCAGGTGCAGGCTTTAGAAGTTGTGGCACCCAATATGGGGGTCAAACCCTTTGCTCCTCAAGGAGAAGATTCAGGTTTTGAGTTCTCTTCTGATTGTGGATCGCTGTGCTGTGGTGGGTTTTGTGGTGATATTCTGTTTCTACTACCCAGTTTGAGGTGGGATTTTTCTCATTTGCCCAGTGTGTAGGAGTGGCTCATCTAGTTTTTAGGTTAAATTGTTCCATATGTAGCTGTAGATTTTGTGTGTCTATGGGAGGAGGTAAGTTCAGGATCTTCATATGTCACCCACTTGGACCAGAACCTAAATTGTACTATTAATGATTATGATATATTATACTTTTGAATATACATTTCTTTTTCTAAATTAATCTCTGTTTAAAGTGATTGAAGTATGTTAAATTCGTGTTAATATTTGAAGAATTTATATTTTATAGTATTGTCTTTCCATCCAAAACTGTGATATCTTTACTATTTCATTCTTTGTTATGTTCATCAATAAAATTTAACAGAATTATGGAAACTGATAATATCGACCCTGAAGGGAGAGTGCTATTTCTGCTCCTCTCGGAAGTAAATTGTGTAACTTAGCAGGCAGATCTGTGTCTCAGTTACCTCATCTGCTGAAACACGGAATATAAGAATGACTAATTCCATGACTCTCTCTCGCCCTGTCACAGCTCACCCTTCCCCCTCCCCATAACCTCAAGTCCGTTATCTAGGAGGTCTGCGACACTAACAAACGTAATAAGGTAGATAGCTAGTTGGAAGCAGCCGCATGGCACAGGGATATTGGCTTGGTGCTTTGTGACAGCCTGGAGGGGTGGGATAGGGAGGGTGGGAGGGAGGGAGACGCAAGAGGGAAGAGATATGGGAACATATGTATATGTATAACTGATTCACTTTGTTATAAAGCAGAAACTAACACACCATTGTAAAGCAATTATACCCCAATAAAGATGTTAAAAAAAAAAAAAAAAGAATGACTAATTCCATATAGATTGTTTTGAGAATTAAAGAGATAGTACATATAATATACTTAAAATGGTATCTGTAATATAAGACCTCAGTGGGGTAGTAATCATTGCTTGCATTGTTATTCTGTCTTGATATAAGGGCAATATATTTCTGTTAAGCTTTCCTAAATTTATTTGAGTTTTGGTACTATTACATATAGAATATTTTTTCCCATTTGGATTTATTTTTGCTTATCCCCAGGCTAAAGAAGAATTACTGAATTTGAATGTTTAGTTGATTCTAACTACTAATTTGTTACATGTTCTTTTAAGGCTAGAACTTATTGCTAGAAGTTATGTAGCTAAAAAAAATGCAAATAGCAAAATATGCAGTTGAATATTTTTATTAATGAAAATACAGGAATATTTTATATTTTATTTTCTAAAATCTCCAAAACAATATTGAACAATAATGTCAATGGAGATATCTAATTATTTCCTTTTTATTTAACTAAAATTATTTTAGTGGTTTGGGTTAAAGGATAATGTTTTATTTTTTAGTTTTTAATTAAGTTTCAGTACTTTGATTCTATTACATTTTAAGTAGCACTCATTTTTATTTGAAATAGTTTTGTATATTTCTACCATCTATAGATATGATTAAATTGTTTCCTTTAATATGTCAATAAAATATATAATTTCTGGTAATTTGACACTGAATTACCATGGCTTTTATGGAAAAATTGTTCATTTAAAATTATATTCAAAAGTAAGGTTTTTTTTCCTATTCTCTTTTGGATATAAATTTAGGCTATCTTACTAAATCAAATCTAGGAGATGTACTTATATTTCTATGGTACAAAATAATTTAAATATTGAAATTATTAATGACAGTAGATAATATTCACCTGTGAACTCATTTGTTCTTGGGCTCCTCAATGTTAGATTTTGCTTTTTCTCTTTTCTAATCTTTCTTCTGTTGATTGTCTATTTAAGTGCTTTCATTTCTCTTGGGTTATTTTTTTTTTTTTGCGGTACACGGGCCTCTCACTGTTGTGGCCTCTCCCATTGCGGAGCACAGGCTCCGGATATGCAGGCTCAGCGGCCATGGCTCACGGGCCCAGCCGCTCCGCGGCATGTGGGATATTCCCAGACTGGGGCACAAACCTGCGTCCCCTGCATCGGCAGGCGGACTCTCAACCACTTCGCCACCAGGGAAGCCCTCTCTTGGGTTATTTTTATATAATTCATATTTCTCTAGGGAATAATATCTTAAATTTTGCTTCCCCAGATATAATAGTTTTTCTATAATTACTTTATCATAACTGTTTTTGTTTTCTCATTCCTAACTTTGAAAATTACTAACTTATTTTTATTTGGTTTGCAAAGTATTTATTATATTACCATTCCTTTCAAGTTATCAACTTAAGAAGCCTTCCTTTTTAAGGTTGAATTATATTTCATTTTATGTATGTCATATTTTCTTGATTCATTCATCTATTTTAGACATTTAGGTTGTTTCTACAACTTGGTTGTTGTGAATAATTTTAATAAGTGTAAGAGTGCTAATGCTTCCAGAAGTGGAATTTCCAGATCGTATTGTAGTTCTATGTCTAATTTTTTGAGGAAAGTCCATACCTTCCTGTGCAAGGAATCTAATTTTCCACATTCTAACTAATACTTGGTTCATTTAAAAAAAATTTTTTTTAGTTTTAAATTTTTATTTAATGGCCACCTGACAGGTATAAGGGTGGTTTTGATTTGCATTTTCTGATGATTAGTGATGTTAACTAACAGTTTTCACATACATTTTGGGCACTTGTATGTCTTATTTGGAGAAATATCTATTCAAATCCTTAGCTCACTTGTTAATTGTTTGGTTTCTTTTTTTAGGTTTTTTGCTATTGTACAAGTTCCTTATACATTTTGAAGATTAACTGCTAAGCAGATTTATGGTTTAAAAATATTTCAACCATTCTGGAGGATAGCTTTTTACTTTGTTGATTGTTTCACTTGCTTTTTAGTTGTACAGAAGCTTTTTAGTTTGATGCTCTCCCACTTGTCTGTTTTTGCTTTTGTTGCCTATGCTTTGGGTATCATATAAACAAAATCATTTTCATGACTAAAGTCGTGAGCTTTTCTACTGTGCTTTCTTCTAGTAGTTTTACAGTTTAAGGTTCTTAGTTTAAGTTTTTAATCCATTTTGATTTTATTTGATGATATGGAATAAGATAAGGGCTCAGTTTCATTCTTCTGTATTTGAATATTCAGTTTTCTAAACACTGTTTGCTGAAGAGGCTATCCTTTATCTACTGTGGATTGTTGGCACCCATACTGAAGATCTGTTGGTTGTCTATGTGAGGAATTATTTCTGGGATCTTTTTTTTTTTCTGTAACATCAATCTGTGTGTCTGTTTTTATGCCACTACCATACTGTTTTGACTACTGTAGTGTTGTAGCATATTTTTTAAACTGCTGAATATTAACTTTATTTTTTTATTTTTATTTTATATTGGAGTGTAGTTGGTTTACAATGTTTTGTTAGTTTCAGATGTACAGCAAAATTATTCAGTTATACATATACATATATCTATTCTTTCATAAATTCTTTCCCCATTTAGTTTACTACAGAATATTAAGTAGAGTTCTCTGTGTTATACAGTAGGTCGTTGTTGGTTATCTATTTTAAATATAGTAGTGTTGTGGGAGAGGATGAATTGGGAGATTGGGATTGACATATATACAGTATTAATACTATATATAAAATAGATAACTAATGAGAACCTTCTGTATAGCACAGGGAACTGTACTCAATGCTCTGTGGTGACCTAAATGAGAAGGATATCCAAAAAAGAGGGGGCATATGTATATGTATAGCTGATTCACTTTGCTGTACAGTATAAAATAACACAATACTGTAAAGCAACTATACTCCAATCAAAATTAAAAAAAATAAATAGTAGTGTTGTAAAATATTTTGAAATCAGGAAGTGTGATGCCTCCAGCTCTGTTCTTTTTTCCAAAGATTAATTTGGTTATTTGTACCTTTTGCGATTTCATATAAATCTTAGAATTCTTTTTCTATTTCTTTAAAAATATGCCTTGGGAATTTTATAGGAATTGCACTGAATCTGTTGATTGGTTTGGATAATATGGAAATTTAATATATTAATTCTTCCAGTCCAATGTACACAAGAGGTTTCTCCATTTGTTTGGATCTTACATAGTTTCTTTTATCATTGTTTTATTGTTTACTGTATATAAGTATTTTACCTCACTAGTTTACTCCTAAGAATTTTATTCTTTTTAGAGTTATTGTAAATGGGATGTTTTTCTCAATTTCCTTTTAAGATAGTTTATTGCTAGTGTATAGAAAGGTAAATTATTTTTGTGTGTTTATTTAATATCCTGAAACCTTACTGAATTTGCTTACTAGTTCCAACAACTTTTTTTTTTCATTTAGTCTTTCTATGTATAAAACCATGATGTCTGCAAACAGGGGCAATTTCACTTCTTTCACTGTGATTTGGATGCCTCTTATTGCCTTTTCTTGTCTAATTGGTCTGGCTAGGACTTCCAGTACCATGTTGAATAGATATGACAGAGCAGGTACCTTTGCCCTGCTCCTGATTTTAGAGGAAAAGCTTTCAGTTTTGTACCTTTGAGTATGATGTTAGTTCCTGGCTTTTAATATATGTCTTTTATTATATTGAGGTTTTCCTTCTATACCTAGTTCATGGAGAGTTTTTATCATGAAAGGGTGTTGAATTTTGTCAAATGTTTCTACTGTAGTTGTTGAGATGGATCATGTAGTTTTTATCCTTTATTCTGTTAATGTGGTGTATCACATTCATTAATTTTTTTAAATGTTGAATCATTCTTAAATCCAGGGATAAATTCCATTTGGTCACCATGTGTGACACTTTCAAGTTGGACTTGGTTTTCTAGTAACTTTTTGTTGAATTTTCCATCTATATTCATCAGGGATATTGGCCTATAGTATTCCTGTGGTGTCTTTGGCTTTGGTATCAGGATAATGCTGGCATCATATAGTGAGTTTGGAAGTTTCTCTCCACTTAAATTTTTTAGAAGAGTTTGAGGATTGGCATTAAAGTTTCTTTAAGTGTTTGGTAGAATTTGGCCACAAAGCCCTCTGATACTTGGCTACCTTTGGGAGGTTTTTGATTATTGATTTAATCTCTATACTATTTATATGTCTGTTCAGATTTTGATTTAACCCTGAATCAATCTTGGTAGGTTATATGTTTCTAGGAAGTTAACTGTTTCTTCTGTTATCCCGTTTATTGGCATATAATTATTCATAATAGTGTCTTATCATTTTTATTTCTATAGCTTCAGTTGTAATGTTTCCTCTCTGACTTACAATTTTATTTGTTTGCATTACCTCTTTTTCCTTAATCTGGCTAAGATTTGTCAATTTTGTTTAGCTTTCAAGAAAATAACTCTCAGTTTCTTTTATTATTTTTTCTATTTTTCTTTTTTATTTTGTTTTTCCTCTAATTTAAAAATATTTCTTTTTTCTTCTAACTTTGGGCTTAGTTTTTTTTTTATTGAGGTGTAAATTTAGGTTGTTTATTTGAGATCTTTCTTCTTTTATAATGAAGGCATTTATTGCATGAAATTTCCCTCTTAATACCACTTTTGCTTCATACTATAAGTTTTGGTATGTTGTGTTTTTGTTTTCATTTGTGTCAAGTTATTTTATAATTTTTAAAATTTCTTCTTTGACCATTGGTTGTTCAGATCGTCTGATGGTGGTCAGAAAAGATCTTTGGTATAATTTCAGTCTTCTCATATTTACCAAGACTTGTTTTATGATGTAAAATGTGATTTATTCTGAAGAAAGTTCCATGTGTGCTTGAGAATAATGTATATTGTGCTGATCTTCGATGGAATATTCAGTATATGTCTGTTAAATATATTTTGTCTATAGTGATACTCAAGTCATTATTTATTGATTTTCTTTCTACATGTTCTATCTATTATAAAAATTGACATATTGAAATCTCCTCTGATTGTTATATTGCTATCTATTTCTCCCTTCAGTTCTGTCAATGTTTGTTTTATATACTTAGGTGATCAGATTTGAGTGCATATATATTTATGATATATCTTCCTGGTGGATTGACCTTTTTATCTTTGTAAAAGGCCCTTCATTGTCTCTTGTGACAGTTTTTGAGTTGTTCTATTTTGTCTAATATAAATAGAGCCACTCCTGCTCTCTTTTGGTTTCCATTTGCATGGAATGTCTTTTCCTTCCCTTAATTTTTAGCCTTTTTGTGTTCTTAAATCTAAACTATGTCTTAATCCATTCAGTCATTATGCCTTTTGATAGAGTAGTTTAACAAAATTACATTTGAAGTATTATCGATAGGAAATAATTCAATATTGTCCTTCTGTTATTTTTCTGTTAGTCTTATAGTTCTTTGTTTCTTTTTTCCTGCTTACTGTTTTCCTTACTCTTTTGTAGATTTTCTTTTTATTGATAGGCTTTGAATTTTTTTTCTTATTTTATTCTGTAACTTCTATAGGTATTTGCATGTGTAGGTGTGCTTACCTTGGGCCTTAGATAAAATATTTTATAAGTCTATTTCAGGCTGATAACAAGTTCAGTCATACACGAAACCTCTACATTTTAACTTCTCCTTCCTAATCCTTATATTATTGTTGTCACAATGTGCACCTACTGACATTTTGTATCTTTTTCCTACAGCTTCATTGAGATATAACTGGCATATAACATTGTGCAGGTTTAAGGTACGCAACCTGTTGCTTTGATATACTTATGTGTTGCAACATCACTACCATGATCATAACAGTAGCTAAGACAATTATGTCACATGATTACCATTTCTTTTTTCTGGTGAGGACATTTAAGGTCTATTCCCTTAGCAACTTTAAGGTATATATACTACACTATTGTTGACTATAATAATTATGCTGTATATTAGATCTCCAGAATTTATTTATCATGTAATTGAAAGTTTGTACCCTTAGACAAATATCTGCCTATCCCCCCACCCTATCTCCTGGTAAATACCATTCTACTCTGTTTCTATAAGATAAGCTTTATGAGATTCTAGTGATATCATAGAGTATTTGTCTTTCACTTAGCATAATGTCCTCAAGTTCCGTTCATGATGTTGCAAATGTTATGTTTTCCTTCTTTCTCATGGCTGAATGAAATTCTATTAGATATATACATCATATCTTCTTCATCCATTCTTCCATTGATGGACAGTTCAGTTGTTTCCATATCTTGGCTATTGTGAATAATGCTGCAATAAACATGGAGGTGAAAATATCATTTTGAGTTAGTATTCTTATTTTCTTCAGATAAATACCAACAAGTGAAATTGCGTCAAATGGCAGTTCTGTTTTTATTTTTTTATGAACCTGCATACTATTTTCCATAGCAGTTACGTCAACTTACATTCCTACCACCAGGGCACAAGGGTTCCCTTTTCTCAACATCTTTACCAACACTTGTTATCCTTTGTCTTATTTATGGTAGCCATTCTAACAGATTTAAAGTAATATCTCACTGTGGTTTTGATTTGCATTTCCCTGATGATTAGAAATGTCAAGTACATTTTCATGTACCAATTGGACATTTGTATGTCTTCTTTGGAATAATGTTTATTGGGGTACTCTTCCCATCTTAATTATATTATTATTATTTTTATTATTCTTAATTTTTTTTCTATTGTGTTTTCAGAGTTCCTTATATATTTTGGATATAAACCCCTTTCTGATATATGCTTTGCAAATATTTCTCCTATTCCATAGCTTACCTTTTTGTTTTGTTCATTGTTTCTTTTGCTGTGCAGAAGCTTTTCAGTTTATTATAGTCCCCCTTATCTATTTTCACTTCTGTTGCTTATGCTTTTAATGTCATACCCCCCAAATCATCACCCAAACCAAATTCAAATATCTCTCCCCCCTATGTGTTCTACTAAGAGTTTTATGGTTTCATGTCTTATATTTAATTCTTTAATCCATTTTGACTTCATTTTTCTGAGGAGAGATGTAAGATAGGGGTCCAGTTTCATTATTTTGCTTCTGATTATTCACTTTGTCCATTTATTCAATAGACTATGCTATTCCCACTGAGTATTCTTGGCTTGCTTGTGAAATAGTAGTTGACGGTATATGTGAGGGTGAACATATGTGAATCTTGTGAACTCTAAATTCTGGTCCATTGGTCTATATATCTATAGACCAGTATCATACTGTTTTGATTATGGTACAATAACTTTTAGTATAGTTTGAAATCAAGAAGTGTGATGCATCCAGATTGCTTCTTCTTTTTCAGAACTGTTTTGGCTAGAGTTTTTGGTAGTTCTGTACAAATTTTAGCATTGTGTTTTCTATCTGTGAAACATACCACTGGAATTTTGGTAGGAAAAGCACTGAATCTTTTAGATGGCTTTGGGATGTATGGACATTTAAACAAATTAATACTACCAATCCATGAATGAACACAAGATATCTTTCCATTTGTTTGTGTGTACTTCAATTCCTTTGATCAAATTCTTGTACTTTTTACTGTACAGAACTTTCACCTCTTTTGTTTAATTTATTCCTAAATATTTTATTATTTTTGATGCTATTGTAGATAGGCTTTTTTTTTTTTTTTTTTTTTTTTTTTTTGCTGTACACAGGCCTCTCACTGTTGTGGCCTCTCCCGTTGTGGAGCACAGGCTCCGGACGCGCAGGCCACTGGCCATGGCTCATGGGCCCAGCCACTCTGCGGCATGTGGGATCTTCCCAGACCGGGGCACGAACCCATGTCCCCTGCATCGTCAGGCAGACTCTCAACCACTGCGCCACCAAGGAAGCCCTAGATAGGCATTTTTTAATTGCTATTTCAAATATTTTGTTGTTAGTGTACAGAAACACGACTGATTTTTATTTATTGATTTTTTTTTAGCTTGCAGCTTTACTGAATTTGTTGATTGGTTCTAACAGTTTAGTACAGTCCTTGAGATTTTCTAAACATAAGATCATATCACTTGCAAACAAAGAGTTTTACTTCTTCCTTTCTGATTTGGCTCTCTATTTCTTTTTCTTGCCTTATTAATCTGTCTAGAACTTCTAGAACTATGTTGATTACGAGTAATGAAAATGAGCACCCTTTTCTTCTTCCTGATCATAGAAGAAAAGTTTTTAACCATTCACAGTAGAGCATGATGTTAGCTGTGGCGTTGACATATATGGACTTTATTATGGTAAGGTATGCTTCTTTTATCCCCAGTTTCTTAAGCATTTTTGTAATAAGTAATGTTTAATGTTGTCAAATATGGGGCAAGATAAGATAAAGGATAGGGAAACATATGATACGAAATGAAAGTAGTTCAAAATTAACATTTTTTTAGTTAAAAATATGTTTGAAGTGCAGAGAGCTTTGGCTGGTAATAAAAAATATTCCAGAAAAACTTGGACAAAAATGTTTCAGACACAGCTAAAAATATAAATGCTGTAAATGTCATATTAAGTTTTGCTTCAGTTTGATTTTTTAAACTTCTTTCTCAGAAAGAGTCAGATTTCAGAAAAGCTTCCCAATAATTGGTATAGGAAACAATGTGTTTTAGAGCACATTCTACTGAGTTGGAAGGATTTGAATCATAATCCTTATCTCTAGTGTTCAGTAAGATGTGAAGTATTTCTTAGAAATGGTTCTATTTGTCTGTGTACAAAACATGAGATTGCAAGCAAAATTGTGAAATGTCAGTGTTTGCCATAATTTATCTAATCACTTATCTAATAATTGTGACCCATCTCATTTTTTCTTATGTTTGGATATATCTCATGCCCCTTAGACAGAGCTGGCCAAGTTTCAGATCTACATTTCCCGCCAGTCTCATGATAAGAGTGGCATTTGGTGAAGGAGTTCTAGGGACACCTAAAATGGGTTTCCTGGATTTGGGGGATATGTGAATAGAGAAACTGGATCCTGCTACCTTCTCAATAAATTTGAAACATTTTCCATAATCACAAAAATAATATAAAAGGGCTACATTTTCTGCTATCATGAAAATATTTTACAGAAGAAATGGAGAAATGCATGGAATGAGCTAGTTGTACCTCATTGTGTTCAGTCTGTCTAAACTTCCCCGTGGGAATTTCTTTCAATAAGTCCCTGTTGCTTAAATTGTCCTTTATGAAAAAGTTCACATGCTTTTGTACTATATATGTTTTCCCACGGGCAGTCAGGTGCCTGTCCATGTGCTGTAAATAAAGTGGGGAGTGTGTCTCAGGTCACTCAATTTCTCTTCAAGCCATGGGAAGAAATTCAACTCTACCAGTATTGAAGGCACTTTGACATGTTACTTCCAGAACTTTAATTTGTGTGCAAGTAAATCATGTGATATTTAAAGATGTTATTAAAAGTGAACGATTTCATATTATGATTACTATTCCTATCAGGGAAGCCTTCTAAAAGATACTAGATGTGAATTAAACTCTCCAAGGGAAATCAGTGCTGTTTCTTGGTCTGTCACATAATAAAATGTCAAAGGAAAGATGATAAGGAAGCAAATTGACTAAGATGATATATTTGGCATTATGGAACTTTGAGGTTTTATCTGCACAAACAGATTAGATAAGATTGGAGCTTAAAATTCTGATTTAATTTGGCATGTCTTCCCTATCTAGAGGCAGACTGATGTGGATTCTAATATTCAATGGCCTATAAAAAAGATGACACCAAACTTCTCTTTTCTACTTTATCTCCAAAGTCTGATCAATAATTTTCCTTTAGGTGCTTTCTGCCTTTCAAAACAAAATCCCTCAGCCTGGCTTTATGCTATGTTTATGGCTGGTTTTTTTTAAGTAAAAAACTTTAGATAAAATGCTACTACCACTTATTTCACCTGATACTCAGTATATCACGAGTAACAGTAAATATTTGTCCTCTGAATATGCTATCATCCCACCTGGGAACAACAAAAATACCTTCAATATTTAAAGTTAAATCAGAATGAATATAATATATGAATTGTACAGATCATCTTAGGTTATCTAACTAAACTTACATTGACATTTTTAAAGGAAAATAATTATTAAAATTATAAGGGGTTTGATTGATTTTTTTATGAATTAGAATCTGTCTTCCTGTCAAATATATATGACAAATACATTGTGTATATGCTTACATGTACCTTAAAGCAGAAAAACATGACTTCAAATATTGATAATTGCTTCTGGGAGTCCACTAGGATGAAAGATTGTACGAAGTATATACAAATCTATTGACACATATGAAGACTTGTAAGAGAAAAAGTAATCTTTATTCTTCTATGACAGAAGATCTTTATTATACTCAACTTTCCCCAAATTATAATATCTCATTGTAACAGAGAGAAGTTAAATAGACTCAGTATAAATAAGTTGTTTATGAGTAGCAATGTGTTGAGTAGAAATTATTCCTATTGGCTTTCTTAAATATGTTTTGAAAGAAACATTTGTTCCTTTAGATGTCATTTGAAATCTTTTGTTTTCTTCTTCCCAAATTTAGTATGGGATTTTGGATATTATAAAACCAATAGGGGAAAAACCTTCTTTTCCCTATTTATATATAGAGTTTGACATTTTTCCCCCACAAAAATAATTGTTTTCAACTCATCTATGTCTTCATCAGAAAAAAAAGTTACATTTTTCTTTGAGAATTTCTAATAATGATCCAAATAAATTAATTTTAACAGCAAAAAAAAAGAAAATTATTTACATTTATATGCCTGTGGAATAAATTTTATTGAGTGATATCTTTCTTGAAACACCAACCAAAATATACAGTGTGTCTTTTCTTTTACTCTAGCGTGATTTGAAGGTTTTCTGTTAATCATATGCTACTTTGGCCTTGGCTAAATAAAGATATTCTTATCTCTAAAGTATACTCTATATTTGCTCTCCATTCATATAACACATACATGTATGTATATTTCTTTTCATTTTTCATTAGAATGAAGAGAAATTGATATTGAATATGATGGTAGTTTGTTTTCATGAGTAAAGAAAAAGAAAAGACTGAGATGGAGTGAGGAGAAGCTATCTGAAAAATTCCTTGGGTCCAGACTGAGTCACTAAACTTATTCTGATGTATGATGATTGGAACAAGTCCTTTCTTTGTGTGCTAAATTTTTAAGTGCAAAATTATTGTATTAAATATATTAAGCATTTTATGGGTTTTAGAGAAAAACAGAAAATATATAATGTAAATGTGCAAACAGTGGAGAAAAATGAATGGATCATGCAATGTTTTGAGGTTCCAACAACTATGTGATTCCTTAGGGTAAGGAATAAGATAAAAGAAAAGCTTTAGAATTGCCTGTACTTTCATCCAGACATATATTAGTTGATTAGTCTTATGATGGCTATTTCTTGGGATAACCACTAACTGTTTATTACCATAAAAGAAGGTGGGTTCGTTGTAGAAGAAACAGTTTCCCTTCTTTGAATGACTATTTTAGTTTCCTCCAGCTGCCATAAAGAAGTCCCACAGACTAGGTGCCTTAAACAACAGGAATTTATTTCCTCACAGTTCTGGAGGCTCTAAGTCCAAAATCAAGCTGTTGGGAGATTGGTTCTTCCCGAGGCCTCTCTCCTGGCTGTCTTCTCCTGGTGTCTTGTCTTCTCCTTGTTCATGTATATCTCTACGTCCTAATTTCCTCTTCTTATAGGGACACCAGTCACATTGGATTAAGTCCCACTCTAATGATCTCATTTTAACTTAATTGAAGCCATATCCTGAGGTACTGGGGGTTAGGATTTGAACATATGAATTTGGGGGGGAGGTGGTTGGGGATGGGGCAGCTCAGCCTATAACAATGATCCTGTGCCTTTTTCATGGGGATGGCATCTGTACTCCAGCTGTGTGTTTCTGACCAGGATCACAAAACTTCATCAACTGCATTGACCTTGACACATATTCCATCAATTGTGATGCCTTATCCCCATGATTTAGTGTTGAATTAAGCCACTCTACATCATTCCTCGGTTGTTTCCAGCTGGCACTAGGGGGAGTACTTGGATTTCTTTTCCCCCAGTGATGATAACCCTCTAAAATGCAAATACAGTGGTCCCTGTTCTCTGCCAGTGTGGGGAAAAAACATCTTCAATAAGGGAAAAATAAAAACAATATGCAGGAAAATAAAAACCTCATGCGGATGCAAGCAGGGATGAGAGGCAGAGAAAGAGAATGCTGATAGCTTTCCAATTCCTAGAGGAGCTCCACCCTTGCTTTCTTGTGTGTTTTGGTTCTGAACTGTGTTTGTTTGCTTGTTTGTTTTGGTTAAGTTACTACATATTATGTAATATCCATTTATCAATGTAAGCATTCAAATTGTGTATACCTGTAGGTCTTAACCTTTTCTTTATTTTTAGTATATTGGAAGGATATATTGTCCTTAATAATAATCTCTCACATTCTCAATGAAAAATACGGACGACCAGTTATGGCAATTGACCTTTCTACAGCTTGGGAGACATGGTTTCCGAATGCTCCTGAATCTTTTAATTTTACCTCCACAGATGGGCTAGGTTCAGTATAAAACATACTTTTCAAAGTGGATATATTTGGGACAAAAATTATTATGTATCTACCACAGTCATAACATATAAAATATTTAGTTAATCTGGAAACAAATAGGTTGAAGTAATACAGTAACTTACATTATCAGAAAATAAAACCATTCTGTAAAATATGAAATTTCCCTCTCAAATATTATATATATATAATATATATTATATATTCAGTTAATATATATCTAATGTCAACTTGGAGATTGTTCTTTTTATACTGTGATTTATTAGTGGAGTAAGGAACAAGAAGATTGGATTTATTAAATGTGCCTAAATCCTGGACCTACCATAAATATCACATTATCCCTTTAATTGAATATATGGTACTAAGAAATACCACATATACGTAGTTTGTAATTACTTCTTTTCAAAGATGTGGGCCAAGCCTTTTACACTCAGAACACTGACTTTCAAGTATGAGGGTCACAGATAAACTGTTATCCACATACCAGAGCTCAGATAATATTTTTCTCATTTTTTTTCATTGGTTTCTTAAAGTTTCTTTTCAAGAAACTAAATGTGTGTAAGAATCTCCTAGACATGTTTTTAAAATATGCATTTCATTTTAGTAGGTCTAGAGCAGGGTATGAAATTGAGCATTTCAATAAACAGCCCCAAGTGATACAATGCTCTTCGTTCATGGGCCACATTTGTGTTGTGGGGGCTTAAAGAATTGATGTCCTGCGTAATCATCCTCCCAAAAGATATCCTGGTCTAAATTAACTTGCATGGCAGAAAGTTTCTCAAAAACCTTCATATGATAATGATCACATTTCTGGAAAGTGAATTATTTCCTATGAAAATATGTATTTTTCTTTTCTATAAATTATGTGCTGCACATATTGACAAAGACTCTCCTTGGCCAAACTCTGTACAGGCTCTTCTAAGCCCTCTAGGACTTGGCTTCAGTGTCAGTCCTTGCTGGCCCAGGCCCAGCAGTTAGAGCAAGAATATAGCTAAGTCATTTTAGCAAGATCCTCGCTCTAGATAATCTGATCACTCCAGATATCTGATCAAATTCCTCCTTCCCCACCATCCCCCAGCTGATATGTTATCACCATCGCCTGCCTTCAGCAAGAATCCTATTAGTTCTATTTAGCCAGAATTCCCTTTTACTCATGATATTTTTCTTATTAATTTTCTATCCACTGACCCCACTCTGCTCCTTGGCTATAAATTCCAACCTCTCCTTTTTATCTTTGGATTTGAGCTCATCCTCTCTTCCCTATGGCAAATCCCCATTGCAGTAGAACCTTGAAAACTTGAAAAAGTTTTCCTAAGTTTTTCCTCTTGTCTTTATTAAGCATAGAATAAGTTCTTCTTTAATAACAATACTCATCTACTCATTTAAATTAACTTTAGTAGAGGAAAACCAATTATAAATTGATCAAGATCCATCTATTATATTACTTTTCAACTATTAGGATGGTGTTGATTACTGCAGGAAGGATGGGATTAAACATTTTGAAAGCTCATCTACTCTCAAAATGTTCCTTAGGTATGGTTGAAAATTTGACAACAAAGGTGATTCCCAGCTCAAAAACAGAAGTAAAAGACTGAATTATGCTCAATTTTACACAAAGATTCACCTGTCCTGCCAGAAGTCACTGGTAAAGAAAAAATTACCTATTACACTTGCTAAAGATGACAAAATCAACTTTATTTAGGACCATCATGATATATAGGGTCCATGCAATTGGATTTCGTGGTCAGAGAGATTGGGCTCAACTCCAAATACAGCATGTGCAGTGGAAGTTTATAGCCAAAGTAGCTATAATTTTTAAAATAATGTTTGAAACTTTAAAAACCTTGGCTGAAATTGCTGGTATGGCTGATATGAAAACTTAAGTGAATAAGAATTAAAAAATATGTTTATCTAAGTGATTTTTAGGATAAAGAGAAAACTGTAAGTAAGAATGTAATCTATTAAGAAATAATCCAGTAGCATTATTGCAATTCAAAATCTGTGGATTATGGGCAAAGCTGACTTTGACCAAAGACGCAAGTATAGATTGAATCATTTCTAAGGAAAAAAAATAACTGAAAATAAATTGCCTGTGCATAAATATTGAAAAGTTAAGGTACAAACAATAATAAAATTGAATAGGAAGAAATCTTACAAGCTAGAAATTAATAAAATAATTCAATATGCTTTGAAATAATATGTGATCAGCATTTGAAAACTGTTACTAGTTTGAATTTTTTTTGGATGCAAGTAACAAAGATGACCTAACAGTGACTTAAACAATTAGTAATTCTTCACACAGAACTGAAAATTTGAAAATAGATTGTTGTAGATTTTGTTAAACTTTTCAAATATGCTATCAAGGACACAACCTCTTGCTAGCTCATGTCAAAGTGGTGTTCAAGCAGGAACAAAGAGGAAGGAGGCCTTTCTCAGTCTCCTCCTCCTCTTCATCATCCTCCTTCTACTCCTATTTCTTCTTCTCTTCCTTCTTTGACACAAGCACCTCTTACCCAGACAGGTCCCCTTTTGTCTCTCTACCTGTATCTCTAGTTGCGTAGGAAACAAAAAGCGGCCAATAAATGTTTCATCTTAAGATCAATGTCTTACGGGTTTTTTTTTTTTTTTCGTACATAAGAAGGTCATAGGGAAGTAGCCTAGTGTTAGTAAGATGCTCCATGGTGTCAGAATACCAGCTACTTTCATCTTGGTGCTAGACCAGATATTAGTAAATCATGTAACTATGTAAAGTGATGGATGTTGACTAAGCCTGTTGTGGTAATCATTTCACAAGTTACACATAAATCATTATGTTGCACACTTTGTACTAATACAGTGTTGTAGTCAGTTATATTTCAATAAACTGGAAAAAATAAAAAGAAATGAAGAATAGACAAAAGGGGAGATTTACTCATAAAATTCAAGTATAGAAACAAATCATAGTAGAACATATACCTAGCTCCTACGATCCTTTTTTTTTTTCTTTTTGCAATGGGTCACAAGACAATAGTTTGTTCTCCCTTCCACAATACATGTTCAGTAATGTCCTTGCTTTCAGTCACCATTTAATGAATTGATATGGCTTCCTCATTCGGTTTACCTAAGCCCTCATTCTGAGGGGTATGAGTTCTTAATGATCCTTCTTGTATTGCATTTCTGTAATCTTCCTTTAAACTTTACCACTGAATATGGCAGAGGGGCCTCTGGATTCAAATATACAGGTACAGATGTAGATAGATACAAAAATATATAGATGGATATCACGAGTTCTTGATAGAGGCATATTAACATTTTGAGCTGGGTAATAATTTGTTGCCCTATGCACTGTGGGATGCTTAGCAGCATTCTTGGCCTTTCCAATGAGGTGTAACAACCTCCCCTCCCACCCCCTCATTTGTGACATCTGTGAATATCTCCAGAGATTTCCAAATGTCCTCTGGTGACAACTCTCCCAAACTGAAAAATATAGATATATGGATATAAATATAGATATATAGATTCTTCATTGAAGCTATGATTTTTTTAAATACCTATTACACTTTTAATCAAATATTTCATACCCATGCAATTTCTACTTACTATACCCGTTTCTTAGAAGTATATTAAAATTTGCCACTCAATTGCTCCCTCTTTTTTGGTCTATTTTTGCTTTACATTTTAGAGATTTTGTTAGACATATATACATATGATTGCTCTATCTTTAGGAATTTTTTTTCATTTATTTGAGTGAATGATACTCTTTTTATCTCTTATAATGTTTCCCTTTTCTTATATATGTGTGTGTGTGTGCATATATATATATAAAATAAAATATACATTTAAAAATGTTTATGATTTCTATACCAACTCTTTTTTGTTGTTTATGTAGTATACCTGAACATTTATGACAAAGGTTACAACTCTATAGATAGAGAGGGAAAGAGAAAATAAATGGATAGAAATCTACATTTCCATATGTAAATTCATTTATTCACTTTTTTGGCTTTCTCAGGATGATATCTGTTTGCCTTACATCACTCAACAGAAACAAAGACAACACCTTTTGGCCCAGCAGCAAAAACAAAGGAAATTCCTTATTTGGGGATGAATTTAAGAAAGTGAGCAAATAAGTTGTAAGTACTTCATACTTTCCTTTTTCAACATAATATTTTCTACGTATTAATCTGAAAATATAATTGAAAATGATAAGCTTATATTGCAGTAATATTATCTCAGAATAGAGTTGGAAACAGAATATGCCAACATAGAAAAAATGTAAAAGCTTGTAAAAAAAAATCCTTTCCCCCATACAACAATAGAGCTAGATGATTGTTGACAACACTGCAAGGTGAAGTATGGATTGGTGCCAAGGGGACCATAAATACTTGATGTGAGTCCTTGATTTACTTGTTCAAGGGCATAAAGCTTTACATAGGTAAGTTGGTGTTCAGTTATCTGTTGTTATATAAGGAAACTACCCCTGGACTTAATAGCTTAAACAACCATTTTATTTATCTTTGATGTTGTGAGTCAGAAATTTAGAGAGGGCTTGTCTGGGAGCTTGTTTTCTGATCCACATGGTATCTGCTAGAGCAGCTAGGAGTGGAGGATTTGATTACAAGTTGGCTTCTTCCCCTTTTTCCAGGATCAGACACAACTAGGTAGAAAAATTAAAAGTTTAAATAAACTTGACTTTGTGAACAGTGATGACCAGTCATAAATAAATACCTGAACATATAACTATACACATTTGAAATAATAATAAATTATTAATATATTTTATCTCAGGAATATAATAAAGGTTATCACAAAGATCTTAATTTCATTTATTTATTGAAGTAAGTTGATTTACAATGTTATGTTAGTTTCAGGTGTACAGCAAAGTGATTCAGTTATACATACGTACATATCTATTTTTTTCAGATTCTTTTCCATTATAGGTTATTACAAACTATTGAGTATAGCTCCTTATGTTATATAGTAGGACCTTGTTGATTATCTATTTTATATATAGTAGTGTGTATATGTTAATCTCAAGCTCCTCATTTATCCCTCTCCCCTTTTCCCCTTTGGTAACCATAAGGTTTTTTTTAACATCTGTGAGTTTCTTTCTGTTTTGTAAATAAGTTCATTTGTTTCATTCTTTTAAGATTCCACATATAAGCAATATCATATGATATTTGTCTTTCTCTGTCTGGCTTAATTCACTTAGTATGATAATCTCTAGGTCCATCCATGTTGCTGCAAGTGACATTATTTTATTCTTTTGTTATGGCTGACTAATATTCCATTGTATACATGTATCACATCTTCTTTATCTATTCATGTGAAGATGGACATTTAACTTGCTTCCATGACAATCTTTAGATATTTGTTTAAATAGTTCACAATAGAAGAGTAAGGAGGGGAAAATTCATATTATCATCTTGATAGATGCTTAAGAAAAATTTGATAACATTTCTGAATTTTTAAAAATATTAGTAATTTAAGAATAGATATTTCCTTGATATAGGACATCCAACTGAAAACCACATCAAATGATGTAAAGCAAAATTTATATATAAACTTTAGAATTATTAACAAGGATGCCCAACATCACTACTGTGATTTATCACTGCTAGAAGCTTTAACAAGTTCCTCCAAATTCCTCCGTCCATTCTCTGCTTCAGTCATATGAACTACAGGATTTTGACTGTTCAAGCTCTTTCAAAACTCCATGTGATTATTTGGAATTATGTTTTTTTGCTTTTTCTGACTGGTGACTTCCAAATCCTCTTTGATCGTCTTAGCTCAGGTTCATCTCTTCTGTAAAATTTCCTTGACTCCCTCAGAGTTAGTAAACTCATTCTCTTTGACCTTTTTTTGTATTGCTTTTGAAACTGAATTGTAATTATGTTTTAGTGTCAGTTTGTTGTTCCCACCAGAATAAGTGCTCTTTGAAGTAAAAAACAAAACATTAATCATTGTATATCTGGAAAGTAACACAGTGATTGGTGAATTGTAGGACTTAAATGTAGGCTTTTAAAACCATAAATAAATCCATAAATTTTACATTTTGCTTTTAAGGGAACCTGATGATTTTCTACTCAAAATCTTGATATATTCCTCTCTAAAATTACATGGAATACTTGTTCTTTATATACATCAATTATGATTCTGACAGTTTAGATGTAATATATACATTGTCTCCTTGAGGTAATGGGACAATTGTCATTCTTCTGGAAGTCAGTAATTATTTCTGTTAAATCATCTATTATCTCATATATAGTAGCCCCCCTTATCCATAGGGGGTACAAGTCCTACAGTGGATGCCTGAAACCACAGACAGTTCAAACCCTGCATATGCTATGTTTTTTCCTATATTAATGGTCACATATGGTATACAGCATGAATACAGGCTGGACAAAGGGATGCTTCACATTCTGTGTGGGACACAGCTGGAAAGTGCAAGATTTCACCATGCTACTCAGAATGTTATGCAATTGAAAACTTATGAGTTGTTTATTTCTTGAATTTTCATTTAATATTTTTGAACCGCAGTTGACAGGTAACTGAAACAAAACCATAGATAAGGGAGAACTACTGTATCAGTTAATGTATGTTAGCATAGCAAGATGGTGTTGAATAAACCCATTTAAAAAGACAATAAAATGCTCTTCAAGAGCAGTACATCTAGAAAATACTGTGTATTTAGAAAGGTATTTGGCACAGGATTGCTTGCAAAATTGGATTGACAGATATCTTAGATAAAATAGGTAGATAGATAGAACTGCATAATGTATAAATAGAATAATGGTTTATACAATGTACTATACCTTGTATATATAGTATATTTGTACTCTACATTTTGTGTAATGCTATATACTGTATATACTCTGTGCATAGTTTATACAATGCACATATGCTGTGATATATGCTATATATAGCACATATGCTATATATATATATATATACACCCTATATATACACACACATATATATATACACACACTTATTATTCCACTTGAACAGAATTAATTTATTTCAAGTCCTAGTATGATTTTACATTAGGCCCTTCTTGGTTTCTTCAAATTATGATACACAGTAGTTAACAATGTCATGTAAATAGTTTAGGAAGGTCTCAAGGTCAATAATCCCATATGTTGAAAGTGAGGAAGCAAATAGATAAAATTGAAAATATGGCTACGTAGGCTTTGAGATGAAACTGTAAATTAAGGGTGAGACAGGAAAAGAATTCATAAGAATGGCTTGAACCGATGCTCAATTTTGGCCCATGTGAGATTAATTGATCTCATTGCTGTCTCCTGGGGTAAGCCACTGCCTCACATTGTGACATCTTTTTGTAACACCTCTGTAATTGCAGCCTACTCCAAACAAACTTAAAATGATATGCTAGTCTTTTGATCATGATGCAAGACTTTAAATACTTATATAGCATCAGTGCCTTGGACATTAATACATTAATCTTGAAGCCTCAAAGCCAAAGACAACCTTCATAAATTTAAAACTTGCCTCAAATTTTCACCAAAGTTTACATCAGTTAAATGGTCTTCTCATTGTATATACACAACGTTATATCAATAACTGTCATTTTTTTCTTTCTTCTCACTTTCTGAACAAAAATATCTTCTTTTCATCATTCATGTGGAATGTGTGGATAGGGACAATTGCTTTTAGAAATAAAGCAGAAAAAGTTATGACTATATTAGTCCCCTGTAACTCAGAACTTTGCCCAGATCATCCTTGAAAATCTGACAGATTAGATTCGACCTTTTTCCTTACTGTGAACATTATAGGAAGAAAAGCCAATTAGAAGCCATGGAATAAAAAGCCATTTTAGCAGTTTATGTCTGCTTAGCAAGCAGAAGCATAAAGTTTGATATAAACAAAGTACAGTATAGCTATCCCTTGCAACATGATCCAGCTTGAATCTTTTTTTTTTTTAACATCTTTATTGGAGTATAATTGCTTTACAGTGGTGTGTTAGTTTCTGCTTTACAACAAAGTGAATCAGTTATACATATACATATGTTCCCATATCTCTTCCCTCTTGCGTCTCCCTCCCTCCCACCTTCCCCATCCCACCCCTCTAGGTGGTCACAAATCACCGAGCTGATCTCCCTGTGCTATGCGGCTGCTTCCCACTAGCTATCTATTTTACGTTTGGTAGTGTATATATGTCCATGCCACTCTCTCACTTTGTCACAGCTTACCCTTCCCCCTCCCCATATCCTCAAGTCCATTCTCTAGCAGGTCTGCATCCTTATTCCCGTCTTACCCCTAGGTTCTTCATGGCATTTTTTTTTCTTAGATTCCATATATAGGTGTTAGCATATGGTATTTGTTTTTCTCTTTCTGACTTACTTCACTCTGTATGACAGACTCTAGGTCCACCCACCTCACTACAAATAACTCAGTTTCATTTCTTTTTATGGCTGAGTAATATTCCATTGTATATATGTGCCACACCTTCTTTATCCATTTATCTGTTCATGGACACTTAGGTTGCTTCCATATTCTGGCTATTGTAAATAGAGCTGCAATGAACATTTTGGTACATAACTCTTTTTGAATTATGGTTTTCTCAAGGTATATGCCCAGTAGTGGGATTGCTGGGTCATATGGTAGTTCTATTTGTAGTTTTTTAAGGAACCTCCATACTGTTCTTCATAGTGGCTGTATCAATTTACATTCCCACCAACAGTGCAAGAAGGTTCCCTTTTCTCCACACCCTCTCAAGCATTTATTGTTTCTAGATTTTTTGATGATGGCCATTCTGACTGGTGTGAGATGATATCTCATTGTAGTTTTGATTTGCATTTCTCTGATGATTAGTGATGTTGAGCATCCTTTCATGTGTTTGTTGGCAATCTGTATATCTTCTTTGGAGAAATGTCTATTTAGGTCTTCTGCCCATTTTTGGATTGGGTTGTTTCCTTTTTTTTATTGAGCTGCATGAGCTGCTTGTAAATTTTGGAGATTAATCCTTTGTCAGTTGCTTCATTTGCAAATATTTTCTCCCATTTTGAGGGTTGTCTTTTGGTCTTGTTTATGGTTTCCTTTGCTGTGCAAAAGCTTTGAAGTTTCATTAGGTCCCATTTGTTTATTTTTGTTTTTATTTCCATTTCTCTAGGAGGTGGGTCAAAAAGGATCTTGCTGTGATTTATGTCATAGAGTGTTCTGCCTATGTTTTCCTCTAAGAGTTTGATAGTGTCTCGTGTTACATTTAGGTCTTTAATCCATTTTGAGTTTATTTTTGTGTATGGTGTTAGGGAGTGTTCTAATCTCATACTTTTACATGTACCTGTCCAGTTTTCCCAGCACCACTTATTGAAGAGGCTGTCTTTTCTCCACTGTATATTCTTGCCTCCTTTATCAAAGATAAAGTGACCATATGTCACCTTAATATACATTTGTAACTTTGGAACCAGTACTTGGCCATTCTGACTCCCCAGCTCAAACCATAAACGTCTGTGTCAAATGTGAAGAAAAGTACTTCTCTATTAGTGACTTGGTCTTATCTTTCACCAAAGGACCAATTATTTTGAATTTACTTCTTGGTTGAAAAAAACATACCAGGCCAAAATAAGAGATTGACAATGCAAAACATCTTTGAGGTAAAAAGTCAAGTTTTGAAAATTTTGAAATGATTCCTCTGTTGTCTTTAACTAATCTTTTCTCTCTGAAATTTTTAATTTCATTTTTTGTGTTGTTCATCATTTTTTGTTTGCTCTTTAGCTCTTCTAGGTCCTTGTTAAACATTTCTGTTATTTTCCCCATTATATTTCCAAGATTTTGGATCATCTTTACTATCATTACTCTGAATATTTTTTCAGGTAGACTGCCTATTTCCTCTTCATTTGTTAGGCCTGGTGGGTTTTTACCTTGCTCCTTCATCTGCTGTGTGTTTCTCTGTCTTCTTATTTTGCTTAACTTACTGTGTTTGGGGTCTCCTTTTCACAGGCTGCAGGGTCCTAGTTCCCATCGTGTTGGGCATCTGCCCCAGTGGCTAAGGTTGGTTCAGTGGGTTGTGTAGGCTTCCTGGTGGAGGTGACTAGTGCCTGTGTTCTGGTGGATGCGGCTGGATCTTGTCTTTCTGGTGGGCAGAACCACGTCCGGTGGTGTGTTTTGTCATGTCTGTGACCTTATTATTATTTTAGGCAGCCGCTATGCTAATGGGTGGGGTTATGTTCCTGTTTGCTAATTGTTTGGCATAGGGTGTCAAGCACTGTAGCTTGCTGATTGTTGGGTGGAGCTGGGTCTTATCGTTGAGATGGAGATGTCTGGGAGAACCTTCTCCATTTGATATTACATGAAGCTCAGAGGTCTCTGGTGGATCAATGTCATGAACTCAGCTCTCCCACCTCAGAGGCACAGGCCTGGCACCCGGCTGGAGCACCAATACCCTGTCAGCCACATGTTTTGAAGAAAAGGGAGAAAGAAAGGAAGGAAGGAAGGAAGAAAAGGAAGGAAAGAAAGAAAGAAAGGAGGGGAGGGATGGAGGGAGGGAGGGATGGAGGGAGGGAGGGATGGAGGGAGGGAGGGATGGAGGGAGGGAGGAAGGAAGAAAGGAAGAAAGAAAAAGTTATTCAAATTAAAAATTATTAAAAATTAAAACGTAATATAAAAAAGAAAAAAAAAGAAGAAAGCAACCAAACACAAATACACCAATGATAACAAGTGCTAGAAACTATAATAATAATAATAATAAATGAACAGACAGAACCGTAGGACAAATGGTAAAAGCAATGCTATAGAGACAAAAATCACACAAAGAAACATTCACATACACACTCACAAAAGGGAAAAAGTGCCAAAATATATATATCTTTGCTCCCAACGTCCACTGCCTCAATTTTGGGATGATTCGTTGTCTATTCAGGTATTCCACAGATGCAGGGTACATCAAGTTGATTGTGGAGATTTAATCCTCTGCTCCTGAGGCTGCTGCGAGAGATTTCACTTTCTCTATTTTCTTTGCACAGCTGCGGGTGTTCAGCTTTGGATTTGGCCCTGCCTCTGCTTGTAGGTCACCTGAGGTCATATGTGCTTGCTCAGACAGGATGGGGTTAAAGGATCAGCTGATTAGGTGGCTCTGGCTCCCTCAGGGGGAGGGAGGGAGGGGTATGGAATGCATAGCAAGCCTGTGGCGGCACAGGTGGGAGTGATGTTACAACAGCCTGAGGTGTGTCCTGTGTTCTCCCGGGGAAGTTGTCTCTGGATCACAGGATCCTGGCAGTGGCGGACTGCACAGGCTCCCGGGAGGGGAGGTGTGGAGAGTGACCTGTGATTGCACACAGGTTTCTTGGTGGCTGCAGCAGTAGCCTTAGATTTTCATGCCTGTGTCTGGTGTCTGTGCTTATAGCCATGGCTTGTGCCCATCTCTGGAGCTCATTTGGGCGGTGTTCTGAATCTCCTCTCCTTGCACATCCTGAAACAAGTGTCTCTTGCCTCTTAGGCAGGTCCAGATTTTTCCTGGACTCCCTCCCAGCTAACTGTGCCACACTAGCCCCCTTCAGGCTGTGTTCACGCAGCCAACCCCAGTCCTCTCCCTGGGATCTGACCTCTAAAGCCCAAGCCTCAGCTCCCAGCCCCTACCCGCCCCAGCGGGTGAGCAGAAAAGCCTCTGGGGCTGGTGGGGGCTGGTGGGGGCTGGTGGGGGCTGGTCAACACAGATCCTCTGTGCGGGAATCTCTCCACTTTGCCCTCTGCACCCCTGTTGCTGTGCTCTCCTCCGTGTCTCCGAAGCTTCCCCCCAGCCACCCCCTGTCTCAGCCAGTGAAAGGGTTTCCTAGTGTGTGGAAACTTTTCCTCCTTCACAGCTCCCTCCCAGTGGTGCAGGTCCCATCCCTATTCTTTTGTCTCTGTTTTTTCTTTTTTCTTTTGCCCTACCCATGTATGTGGGGAGTTTCTTGCCTTTTGGGAAGTCTGAGGTCTTCTGCCAGCATTCAGTAGGTGTTCTGTAGGAGTTGATCCACATGTAGATGTATTTCTGATGTATTTGCGGGAGGAAATTGATCTCTACATCTTACTCTTCCACCATCTTCCACATGCCCTGCAAGAGATTTCTGTGCATTAATTTTGTATCCTGCAACTTTACCAAATTCATTGATTAGCTTTAGTAGTTTTCTGGTTCCATCGTTAGGATTATCTATGTGTAGTATCATGTCATCTGCAAATAGTGACAGTTTTACTTCTTATCTTCCAATTTGTATTCCTCTTATTTCTTTTTCTTCTCTGATTGCCATGGCTAAGACTTACAAAATATATGTTGAATAATAGTGGTGAGAGTGGACATCCTTGTCTTGTTCCTGATCTTACAGGAAATGCTTTCAATTTTTCACCATTGAAATGTTTCCTGTGGGTTTGTTGTATATGGCCTTTATTGTGGTGAGTTATGTTCCCTCTGTGCCCACTTTCTTGAGAGTTTTTATCATAAATCGGTTTTGGATTTTGTCCAAAGCTTTTTCTGCATCTATTGAGATGAGCATATGGTTTTTATTCTTCAATTTGTCAATATGGTGTATCACATTGATTGAGTTGTGTATATTGAAGAATACTTGCACCCCTAGGATAAATCCCACTTGATCACGGCGTTTGATCCTTTTAATGTGTTGGATTCTGTTTACTAATATTTTGTTGAGGATTTTAGCACCTATGTTCATCAGTGATAGTAGTCTGTAATTTGCTTTTTTTGTAGTATCTTTGTCTGGGTTTGGTATCAGGGTGATTGTGGCCTTGTAGAATGAGTTTGGGACTGTTCCATCCTCTGCAGTTTTTTGGAAGAGCTTGAGAAGTATGGTGTTAGCTCTTCTCTAAATATTTGATAGAATTCACCTGTGAAGCCATCTGGTCCTCACTGTTATTTGTGGGAAGATTTTTATCACAGGTTCAATTTCATTACTTGTGACTGGACTGTTTATATTTTCTATTTCTTACTGGTTCAGTCTTGGAAGATTATACCTTTCTAAGAATTTGTCTATTTCTTTCAGGTTTTCCATTGTTTGGCATAGAGTTGTTTGTAGTAGTCTCTTATGATGCTTTGTATTTTTGTGGTGTCCATTGTAACTTCTCCATTTTCATTTCTAATTTTATTTTTTGAGTCATTTCCCTTTTTTCCTGATGAGTCTTGTTAAAGGTTTATCAATTTTATCTTCTCAAAGAACCAGCCTTTAGTTTTATTGATCTTTGCTATTGTTTTGTTTCTGTTTCATTTATTTCTGCTCTCATCTTTATAATTTCTTTCCTTCTACTAACTTTGGGTTTCATTTGTTCTTCTTTCCCTCATTCCTTTAGGTGTAAGTTTAGTTTGTTTATTTGAGATTTTTCTTGTTTCTTGATGTAGGATTGCTTTGCTGTAAGCTTCCCTCTTAGAACTGAGTTTGCTACATCCTATGGATCGTCATCTTTTCATTGTCATTTGTCTCTTGGTATTTTTTGATTTCCTCTGATTTCTTCAATGATCTCTTGGTTATTTAGTTACGTACTGTTTAACATCCATGTGTTTGTGTTTTTTATGTTTTATTCCTTGTAATTTATTTCTAATCTCATAGTATTGTGGTCAGAAAAGATGCGTGATATGATTTCAATTTTTGTTACATTTACTGAGGTTTGAATTATGACCTAATATATGGTCTATCCTGGAGAATATTCCATGTGCACTTGAGAAGAAAGTGTAATCTGGTTTTCAGATGGAATGTCCTATAAACATAATTAAATCTATCTGGTCTATTATATCATTTAAAGCTTGTGTTTCCTTATTAATTTTCTGTCTGGATGATATATTAGTGTAAGTGATAACGTCCCCCACTATTACTGTGTTACTGTTGATTTCCCCTTTTGTTGCTGTTAGCATTTGCCTTATGTATTGATGTGCTTCTATGTTGGGTGCATATATATTTCTAATTGTTATATGTTCTTCTTGGTTTGATCCCTTCATCATTAGGTAGTGTCCTTCCTTGTCTCTTGTAACATTCTTTATTTTAAAGTCTATTTTATCTGATATGAGTATTGCTACTCCAGCTTTCTTTTGATTTCCATTTGCATGGAATATCTTTTTCCATCCCCTCACTTTCTGTATGTGTCCCTAGGTCTGAAGTGGGTCTCTTTTAGACAGCATATATATGGGTCTTGTTTTTGTATCCATTCAGCGAGCCTGTGTATTTTGGTTGGAGCATTTAATCAATTTGCATTTAAGGTTATTGTCTATATGTATGTTCCTATTGCCATTTTCTTAATTGTTTTGGGTTTGTTTGTGTAGGTCCCTTTCTTCTCTTGTGTTTCCTACTTAGAGAAGTTCCTTTAGCATTTGTTTCAGAGCTGGTTTGGTGGTGTTGTATTCTCATCACTTTTGCTTGTCTGTAAAGCTTTTGATTTCTCTGTCAAATCTGAATGAGATCCTTGCTGGGTAAAGTAATCTTTGTTGTAGGTTCTTCCCTTTCATCACTTTAATTATATCGTACCAGTCCCTTCTGGCTTGTAGTGTTTCTGCTGAGAAATCAGCTCTTAACCTTATAGGAGTTCCCTTGTATGTTATATGTTGCTTTTCCCTTGTTGCTTTTAATAATTTTTCTTTGTCTCTAATTTTTGTCAATTTTATTACTATGTGTCTTGGTGTGTTTCTCCTTGGGTTTATCCTCCCTGGGATTCTCTGAGCTTCCTGGACTTGCATGGCTATTTTCTTTCCCATGTTAGGGAAGTTTTCAACTATAATCACTTCAGATATTTTCTTGGGTCCTTTCTCTCTCTTTTCTCCTTCTGGGACCCCTATAAGGCAAATGTTTGTGAGTTTAATATTGTCCCAGAGGTCTCTTAGGCTGTCTTCATTTCTTTTTATTTTTTTTCTTTATTCCGTTCTGTGGCAGTGAATTCCACCATTCTGTCTTCCAGGTCACTTATCCATTCTTCTGCCTCAGTTATTCTGCTATTGATTCCTGCTAGTGTATTTTTCATTTCAGTTATGGTATTGTTCATCTCTGTTTGTTCCTTAATTCCACTAAGTGTTTGTTCTTTAATTCTTCTACATCTTTGTTAAACATTTCTTGCATCTTTTCAGTCTTTGCCTCTATTCTTTTTGAGGTCCTGGATCATCTTCACTATCATTATTCTGAATTCTTTTTTGGAAGGTTGCCTATCTCCACTTCATTTAGTTTTTTTCCTAGGGTTTTTTTCTTTTTCCTTCATCTGGTACTTAGTCCTTTGCCTTTTCATTTTCTCTGTCTTTCTGTGAATATGGTTTTCATTCCACAGGCTGCAGGATTGTAGTTCTTTCTTCTGCTCTCTGCCCTCTGGTGGATGAGGCTCTCTAAGGGGCTTGTGTAATCTTCCTGATGGGAGGGACTGGTGGTGGGTAGAGCTGCGTGTTGCTCTGGTGGGCAGAACTCGGTAAAACTTTAATCTGCTTGTCTTTTGATGGGTGGGGCTAAGTTCCCTATCTGATTTTTGTTTGGCCTGAGGTGACCCAGCACTGGAGCCTCCCAGCTCTTTGTTGGGCCTAATGGCAGATTCCAGGAGGGCTCACACCAAAGAATACTTCCTAGAGCTTCTGCTGCCCATGTCCTTGTCCCCATAGTGAGCCACAGCCACCTCCTGCCTCTCCCAGAGACCCTCCAACAATAGCAAGTAGGTCTGGTTAAGTCTCCTGTGGGGTCACTGCTCCTTCCCCCTGGGTCCTGATGTGCACACCACTTTATGTGTGCCCTCCAAGAGTGGAGTCTCTGTTTACCCCAGTCCTGTAGAAGTCCTGCAATCAAATCCCACTAGCCTTCAAAATCTGATTCTCTGGGAATTCCTCCTCCCGTTGCTGGACCCCCAGGTTGAGAAGCTTGACATGGGGCTCAGGACCTTCACTCCAGTGGGTGGACTTCGGTGGTATAATTGTTCTCCATTTTGTGAGTCACCTACCCAGTGGTTATGGGATTTGATTTTATTATGATTGCACTCCTCCTACTGTCTCATTGCTGCTTCTCCTCTGTCTTTGGATGTGGGTATTTTGGTGAGTTCCAGTGTCTTCCTGTGATTCTGGTGTTCTTGCGAGAGGGAGTGAGCACACGTCCTTCTACTCCACCATCTTGAACCAATATCCAAGGCACTATCATTTTTAAAGCATACTTTACTTTGGGATATATAATTTGCTTCAAATTTGCTACATTATAAATAATGCCTGGATGACAATTCACATAACTACAGATTTTTCAGTATTCCTACTTATTTTCTCAATTTGTATTGAATTCCAGGACGTTGAATAATTTCAACAAACTTTATGAGTATTTTGAAGCTTCTTAGATATAATGGAAAAATAATCCTTCAGAAATATTGCACAACTTAATCAGTATTTAAATAAATTAATAAGAACATTTTTTAAAATGGACCTTTATATCTTGAATTTGTATAGTGGTCTGAAATGCATAAATCACTTTCTTATGACCCACTTTTTCATTGTTGAGATTAGTCTCCTTTTAGAATTTAGACAGTGTTATTCCATCTCATTTCATCAGACATTTTGGTAGAAATGAAAGTTGTCAAAGTATCATTGAAAAGGAGAGGCTCATTGCTGGTGAAAAGCTGGTACTATTTGACTTTTTGTTAGTGTCAGCAATTCTCTTTCTATGGGTTATAAGACTGTGACTCTCTGGAAATGAAGTGCTGTTAGAAAACCCATTTAAAAAAACTATCAGTCATTGATGTGATGGAAATTTACTGCTACTGTAGTGTAGTGAAGAGTTTTCTTTTCTTTGCTATTCTTCTTTTAATTGTAGGCTAACTTTTTATCCTAAATTTTCATTTGCATTCAAATGAAAGGCATGTGATTTTGTCTTGGTCCTTACCATTTCCAAGGTTTTTAATCTTAAGCAAGTACCTTAAACAATTACTTTTTCTCAGTTTCTTCTTTCTTATATAACATTTTATCACATACTGTGAAAATTAGCTAATGTACTTTGGGCTTACAGAAAAGGAGTGAGGAAACAAAGGTCAGAAAGAAACAGGAGAGAGACTAAGAAGGAACCAGAAAAAGAAACAGAGAGAGAGAGGGAGAGAGGGAGAGACTGATGAAAAGGAAAATAAAGAATATTGAGGCCAAGGCTCTTTATTTCTTCATGGTTGCTGTCTAAATATCTTGTAGAGACCACACTGGTTAGTGATCTCTCCCTGAGAAAACACCAAAGGAGGAGGACACCAAACAGAAGGGATAGGCTCTGTTTATTCTTGAAAAACATAAAGAAAACCATAGATATTGCCATATATTTTACAATGTTTTTGTTTCTACTTAGGATTATATAAATAAATTCACTGTTATAAACTGTATCACATACAGAAATTGAAAAAGAAACAATTTAAAATGAAAAAGTAAATACTAAGTTACTCATCAATAGTTGACTTTCTAACAATTGCTCCATTTATTATATTTTATTCAGGCCACCTCATGAAGATTTCAGTTGTTTGCAGTAATATAAAATGGGTTAACATTAGTTGTTTTATATATATATATATAAATGTTAAAATTTTCATTAATTTATCTTTACTACTTACTAGAGATAAATTATAAGTTTGGAAAAGATAAGATTGTTTTATTTATATATACTTATTTTTGTCATATTTACCACAGCCACACAGTCTTAAATGTTATTCAGTTTCTCCTGGATTGAATTATTTTCTATCTTCTGTAAAGTTCACTGAATCTATAGCTCATAGCTTTAAAGTTCATTCTTTCTTTTTCTCTTTGGTCTTCTCATATAGACTTATGCCAGTTTAATTCATGCCTACTCTGTATAATAAAATAGCTCTTATTGGAAGTCACATTTGCCTTTTCAGGACAGCAGCTTTCCAAGTTGAAAGCTATGACAGCAGCCTATAAAGCAGTTTCCTATGGCTGCCAGAATTCTTTTCTTAACATCTGTGATGGCCTCTGGGACCCAAAAATAACATCCTTTTGGGAGGAATTGGCTAGGAAATTTAGACAAATAACCAATTTGTCTTTTTCTTGCATGGAATTTTTTGAATGAGTTCATTGGTCTGTAAATTAACAAATTTGATTTCATAGGATCAGTCTAGCAATGCTGTGTAATCAGGGAAGAACAGAGAAATTCAAATATATGGTCACCACCTTTCTATAATTTTGTCACTTCCTGAGAAATCTGTGTTGTGTACTCAGCCACAGGAGCCTTTCCATCCAACCTTGACATTTTGAGGCTGTTAGCCAGTGATTCTACTACTGTGCATTATGATTTCTTGAGCCACTTCACTGAAATGATTGGATTAATGAAAATTGATTTTGGCTCCCTGTGCCTGAAAACTAACTTGAGCTAGTTACAAAAATCAAAATCAGAGATATAGTGACTCACATAACTGGGAAGTACAGAGGTTAATAACCTGGCTTAAAGTGTGGCAGAGTTAACATGCCAAACAATGTAGTCATCACCCTATTTCCAAAAATCCCTCTCGGCATTCTTCTGTGTAGAGAGAGCTTCTTATATACAGTTAGAGAAGATGATTGTCAACCAGATTAAACATACATAGTCCTTATAGCTCATGGGCTAAAACTGTGGGCTGATGTGATTATTTTTCTGGATCTCATAACCCTTCTTGACCATACTTTTAGTGGGGTTAGGGAGCTGAACCAGGCATTATGATAAGCACGCTCTCTGGAAGACATGGAGCTAGAAAGGGGTGACATCCAGAGTAAAATAGTATTAATTTTATTAGATTACAGGGGAAGAGGTGCTGGAAAAGCCAAACAATGGCTGTCTTTTTCAGCCACTCTGAAATTTGGTGTCATGTATAAAAAAACCCTGAATTTCTGTGACATCTTTATTTAATAGCACATTTTCTTGAAACCAGAAAAAAGTTACAGGAATTTTTTATTTTACCTAAAATTGGAATGACTGAAGAGTTGCCATTGTTCTAATGAAGCTGAAAGGAAAGCAATTAAAAAACTAAATGTCTGAAAAATGACATCCATTAAACCTGCATTATACTGCTACTAATTAAGGGACTCTATTATGTCATATAATAGATGTTTAAGATAATCATTTTGGAAAAGATAAAATTGTCTTATTTACATACATTTTTTTCATATTTACCATAGCTATGTTTCTTTACTTTTTATAAAACATATTAGTCACCATTTATACATAATTTTGTTGAGTACTAAACATACTTTGTATAAAGAAACTATAGGTGTAAACACTCAAAAATTAGTAGCTAATTATCGATAGCAATCTGTACAGTTATATCTAAAGGTAGTACATTCTTTCCATACTTAAATTTCATGTGGTCACTGCTTTAACTTTCCTTAGTACAGTTGCACTAGAATTGAAGGAGAATGTGGATAGTTTAAAAGACCATATTAAATTTCAACACATACTTCCAAATGAAATAATATTACTTAATTTTTATGACCAAATAGTAGCACCTTATGAAAACATCATGTGCACTTCAGTGAAAATACTACCTGTGAAGCCAGATGGAGCCAGATTACAAACTCCAGAAATGCTCAGAAGCAGAAAAGGTGTAATTAATTCATCAGTGTATTGAAAGATATAAAGTATTTGGTTGTAAAAATGGAAGTTGTAAAGACAAATTGATATACAACATTGGAATATATTTCTGTTGAATTTATCTCTACTTCAAAAGAAGGGCACATTCATACTATCCAATTTAGGTTTCTGCTTTATTGATCATCTTATCTCCCCCAAACTCTGTCTTTTCCTGGGCCAGTGTATTTCCCTTCAGACTTTTTAAAAATTTTCTATGATTGCCATCATGGTCCACAACCATTAAAAGAACAAAAAGAGAAAAAAACAAAAGCATCTTTGTGAAGATGCATGGCCACTCTTAGACAATTTATGTTACCTTGATAATTCCATACTACTGGCTTGTAGAGCTACAAAACAGTTGCTACTGTCTGCCTGGAGGCAGTCTTGTGTAGAAATTAAGGGCATTAGCTTTGCAGTCATACAGAAAGGAGTATTTACCAGTGGTTTTATACTGAGCAAATTACGTTTGATACTTTCTTCATGTGTAATATTAGCACAATTACAATCTCATAGATATATAAACACTCAAAAATTAGTAGCTTCACATTAATAGCAGTAGAAATATTTCCCTTCTGTAGATCAATCATGCACAGGTTTCAGAGGCACAAATAGGAGATAGATAGTATGAAGATCTTCAGCTCATTGCTCAATGTCTCAGAATTGAGATGCTTTGTTAAACAACTATTATAGTATCCAGAGTGCCAGGGAATACTTTAAAAGTTCTTCTGTTTTTTCTATCATGACTTATTTTACAGAACTAAACTTCTCCCTTGATCATTGTGTCCTATTCTTCCAAGGAACCTAGTACAGTCTCTTTATATGACTTCAGCACACCTAACCACCATATCCTTGTTGAGTACCAACTATAAAGAGATATATGACCTGAGTGTATAATGGAGTTACATCATATTTGATATTATTGCATTCCCATGGGAAAATCTGTTGGTCTTCTCTGACCAGCTTTCTCCTCTACTCCTCTACCCCACCTATCTAGGCAAAGTCAAGCTTGAGCCATATACACTATACATATATACACTATAGTGTACAACTATACACTATGTTGAGTCTTTTAGTATCTGCCTATCCCTACTGAGGCCTAGTTTCTGTGACCACATTAAATTCTATCTGGTGGGTCTTCTGGTTTGCTCTAGAATAAAAACATGTGTCTAGATCAAATTATCCTCACACCTCTTCCAAAAGTCATACTATGCAACAAAGATAGAAAATATACATAACCTACCTGTATGCAGTGACTAGATGAATGAAAAAGTATAAACCTCAACTTACATTTAAGGGGAAAAACAGATACCTGAGACCAGCAGAATCAGAGCCAGTACCCACAGAGGTGCCATGAGTCTGATGGTAGATGCACAGAAGAATAGGGAGCAGCTAGATCTTAGGAGTAGAAGAATCTGGATAACTTCAGCATAGGTTTATCCCCAGAAGAGGAAGTCCCCATCCATAATGGGAACTAATGTGCCTGTCTCTGAGAAAGCACAGTTCAGAGCCATCACAGTGGACAAATTAAAAAAAAAATGCATGACACGGTGGGCTTCCCTTGGGGAAGCAGCTGATATTAAAGCAATGAAGGAAAAAAAAAAACAGCTAGAACTAAGGACACTTCTAAAATAAAGTAACAACAACAACAACAAAAAGAGTGCACTATATTATTAAAATTTTCTATTGCTGTAGGAACAGAAAAAGAAGTTCTTTAAGAAAACATAGAAAACTCTCCCTCTCCCAAACCAGAAAAAAATCCCCTAAAAGGTAGTACAGGAAAAACACACTCAAACATCAACAAGAAAAATGAAATTACAACACAATTATATACATAAATATGTTGCAAGATTCATGGAAAACACAATCTCACATAAGTCAATTAGTTTTTCTACTAGGCTTTTACATCAGACTTTATTGCTGAATTTTAAATAGTACAGAGCAATAAGCAATCAAGAAATATGCTGCTAAAAAATAAAAAAGGTAATTAGAGATCTAATTTTGGAATAACAAGTCCAGAATGACCATTCTACCATAAATAACTTGAAAACTGCACAAAATACATAAAATAATTCTTTCCACGTGTTGGACATGAGATAGCAGAGGACTGTTATCCTTGAGGAAATGGGGGCGTAGAAATGAGGTCAGCTCTACAATTGCTCTGGATTTTTTTTCCTTCAGGCAATTTCTGAACAGTAAAACAGGAGAGGGAACACAAACAGAACCCAACAGATTTGAGTACGGTGAGCCTAAAGTGACTGGAATTTGTGCATCAGGAATGAGAGAGGAGAGAATTATGCATAGAGAGAGTTTAAAAAAATCTGCATAGGAGACCTCTTTAGGCTTTGTATGAATACCAGTGTGTGTGTGTGTGTGTGTGTGTATATATATATATATACCTACATGGTAAAACTCCAGGGGTCCAAGCAAAGAAAAACTCCCAGAGAAAGAAAAGTTTCTGAGGAAGTCAAATAATTACAAGGATTCCCAGAAAGATGGCAGTTTGAGTTTCCACCAGAGTAGAGAGACATTTTTCAATGCACACGGTATTTAGTGGAGACCCCAGAAGGCTTTCACCATAGTAATGGGGTTGAACTCACCAATGAGTAAGTCTACTCTGGATTATTATCCCTTTTAAAAGCCTGAAAACAAGTCCCAATATTAACAAGCTAATTTGTAAGTAACTACCTGCCAGAACAAAGACCATAGTCTTTAAAGTGAGACAACAAAGTCCAGGCATTGAATAATGTAACATCACCAAGTCCAGCATCAAATAAAAATTACTAGGCATATCAAGACATAGAAAAATGTGTCTTATAGGAGGAAATCAGTTGACAGAAACAGAGCAGCAATCACAGAGATGTTGGAATTTGCAGACATGAAGTTTGAAATGTTTTTATACATATGCATTATATACTCAAATATCAAAAGGAAAACATGAACATAATGGGGAAAGAAGTAGATGTCATAAGAAATAGAGTCAAATAGAAACTCTAGACCTGAAATATACAATATTCTAAATGAAATTTTTATTATAAAAACTGGTCAGTAGAAAGCCAGTATGGTTACACTAAGATCAACAAGAAGGTGTGTGAAGTGGCTGGAAACATTCTTCTTACATCAGTGGTGATTACATAGGTAGGTACATTATATTAATTTATTGATCTGTATGCCTGTTTAATATGGATTCTTATGTATTTGTAATATTTAAAATATACAAAATTAAACATATACTGGATATAGTCATCAATGAAATTAGACAAGAGAAGGCAACTAGATGTATAACAATTATAAAGAAAGAGGTAAAAATAACTCTATTAAGAGATTACTTTCTTTATACACCAGGAAAACCAAAAGGAATCAATGCAAAAACTACTATAACCATGAGAAAATTCAGTAAGGGAGCAGGATATGAAATTAACTTAAATCTATCTATCTTTATATATACAAACACTATCAATTCAAAGACATAATGGAACAGAAGACCTCATTTTCAATATGAAAATAAGAAATACGACAATAAGAAATAGGTTAAACTTCTACAAAGAAAATGGTAAGTAGGTCCTGAGAAACAGCAGTAGGCATAAACAATGCTAGAATAGCTGCATAACACCTACCAAAAAACCTACCAGATATTAAAACAGAAGATGAAGACTCGATGGTAAAATCACTGTATATGGCACAGACATGAGAAGATCAGTGGAACAAAATATAAAATCCATATAGAGAATCCAGTACATAAGGAAATTAGTATGCAATAGAGATGGCATTTCAAATCAATGAGAGAAAAAGTAGACTTTTTAATAAATGGTGCTAGATGAACTGGGTAGCTATCTGTAAAATGTCACCTCACATTTTATGATCATTTCCACATAGGTCAGAGATTTAGATATATAAATATAAACCATGCCATTATTAGAACAACATTGGTTGAATTCTTTTATAACCTTAAAGTGGAAAAACATTTTTAATGTTCAAATTCCAGAAGCAGTACAATAAAATAGTAATTACTTTGATTATAAAATTAAAAGATTTTTATAGGAAAAATGTCATAAGCAAAATCAAAAACCAAAATTATGAGAAAATTGTTATTTATATGAAAGGCAAGAGGTTAATCTCACAACTCATTAAAATCTCCTTGAAATCAAGTGCGTGATATAAAGGTATAATATATATAAAAAAGTTCACCATTAGAGAAATGCCAATAGTCTTGAAACACGTGAAAACAATGCTCAGATTTACCCATGATAAGACAAAATCAAACTGAAACAACACTAAATATGCCTACTTATCTCTCCAGGTCATAAAAATCAGTTTGACAACAAACTTATGAGAAAAGAGAGCTTTTTATTCATCCTTATGGGTGGCATTTGGCAATATCTTCTCTCATATTTCAAGCAAGCAGTTTTTTACATCTCTAAAATCAGATTGCATTCTGCATATAGTGACATCTTTTTATTGGGTAAGGAGTTGGTCATACTCTAATTATCATTACCTATCAACCTCTTACTAGTTTTTGTTTTCATCATCTAAATGGAAGGATGTGTAGAATTGGTAACACACATGTGGTGGGGGCACACCCAGCAACACAACTGGAGGCAAGGACTTGCCAAATGTAGCAATATACTTGAAGACTTTAAAAGCAATAATAGTCTAATGGGACTGATTCATACATTAATCAGGGCCATTTTTAAGACTGTGCACATCAATTTGTCAAAAACTTCCTGCTGAATTTGAGTAAAAATGTTAAGTTTAGTTAAACAATAATGTACCCAAATGAGTGCCAGCCACTTGGAAGAAAAACCCAGAGATTATAATGTGCACTATGTAAAGAAATGCTGCTTTATCAATAATTTTTTGACTAAAAGAACAATATAGGATAGAACAATACAGACTTTGATGGCTGAGTTTAAAAGTGATTCAGAAAAATAGGTCTATAAATATGAAAAGTTTTAGAAATAGTTTAAATTATTTCATTTATAATTGCTGTTTTAAACAAGCACACTTTTGAATATACTTGCTTTAATGATGTCTAGATCCGAAAATTTCAATAAATAGATGATGTAAGTAAACACAGGCTTAAAGACAAAAAAAATGCTGATGTTTCTCTCAGTAGTCTTGCTGTTAATGTAATATTTGTACAGTCATTTAAAATTATTTTATGTATGTTGTGTGAACAGCAAATCATTATACTCATGTTTTTAAAATCAAATTTCTAATGTGAAAGAAAATAGATACACATATACAACAAAATAATAATAATTAAAACCCTGAAATGTTAAATTCAAACTGGAAGTTAGACTTTATATTTTCTACTGTATCGAAAGAGCTTAGAAGCACTGATACTCATTGACAATAAACACTCGTCCCTAAAGATCAATAAACCCCACTCTTTAAGAAGAGGAACCAGGGCTTTTTGGAGAACCGGCAGACTCGAGTTCTCAAGAGCGAACGTGTGAGAAGGGACTGGACCATCTTGCTGTGAGAAAGGCATAAAGCAGACTAACAAAAATGTGGTGCTGAAAAGAAATAGGAGCCAGCCTATGGCCAATTTTAAAATCACTAGAGTAGTAATTCACTACCTTGAAACACACTAAATACATGAAAATTCATGTCTATATGAATTTTCAAAAAAAAGGAAGTTGAAAAGCAAGCAATCAGTAACAATAAATACTTGTTTGCCATCATTAGAAATGACCCACTCTCTCTCTGAAAATTAGTAAGGGAAAAATTATACATTAATCCTGACTTTTATAGGAAATATTTTCATGGTTAAAATCATGCAATAGAGAAAAATCTCTTCTTTAATGAATAACAGCAGTGAATAAATATATTAAGAATGATAAAATATTTCTAATTTTCCAATATTTTTTGCCTTTAAAATATATAGCTGGGAAGGATCTTCAATGCATACATAAAACATTAGGCAAAATGTTGATGGCAAACTGAAGGTGTCTAAGTATCATCCCTCAGATTACTCACTATAGAAAGAATAAACATATGTTTGCATTGAGAACAATAACTGTCACAATTTTAAGTCAGAGATGAATCTCAGCATCACTAATGTTGGGACAAGAGAACATGACAGGCCTCCTGATGTGTTGCAATCTGTGGCACACAGCATCAACTGTTAAGTAATCTTGCCAACATTACCTTAACCTAAATCTACTTAAATCTTTAAATACAACATCTATTTTGCCAGTAGTAAAAGGTGGTTGAAACGTCAAATGCCACTCTGAAAAATAGATCAACAAAGAAGGTAAGATTCATCTACAGAGCAAATATCCTGCCTTTTCAACAAAGCCTTACCATGTCAAAGAGAAGACTCTTCTAGTTTAAGAGAGCTTTAAGAGCCATAGCAACCAAAAGCATGCCTTTGAATAGATAATTATCTATTCAACCAACTGTAAATGATATTGGAGAAGATTGAGAAAATATGAATATGGATTGGATATTAGAAATATTTAGAGAATTATTGCTTCTTTGGTCATGTCTGATCATCATTTCATGGTTATGTAAAGGAGTTCTTATTTGTTGAGAGATTCATGCAGAAGTATTTATTGTTGAAATATAATGATGCCTGTGATTTACTTTAAAATACTTAAAAATAGTTGAAGAAAATAGTTCTGTTAACCATTCTTCAATCAAGATAATATGCATACAACTTTTAATTTTACTACTCTCCATATTCTGTTAGTTTTAATCATTCCATAATTTAAAGGAAAAGCAAATCAAGAGATCCTTCGGGAATTCTTCTTGTTTCTTATACCTTTCTTCACCCTTCCACCTAAACTCTGAATGGAAGGAATCTGAACTCCATCTATAAAGACAATTATTAGAACTCAGAAATGATTTCTTTAAAATAAAAATAAGCATTTAAATTTTAACTGACTTTTTAGTTGTTTTAGGACAGTGTCTTCCTGTTTGAGAGGCTGTCCTAATAAGTGATACAGAGCCTCCTCACTACTTCTTCTGAATCAGATAATTGCCACTTTGCAAAAGCAATACAACATGCTTTATTAATTTACCAACCAGATTTTTGTCTTCTCAAAGATCTTTCATTCTATTGTTAGCTACATGATGCTTCTAAGATTTATTTTATATGAAATGTTTTTAGAATTTCCTTAGCCTAAGGGTTTTTAAGATTTTTTCCATCCACCATTCCATGAAGCAGAATTTTAGGTCTAATGCCAAAGTCCATGTTATTTCTTCTCTACATATGATGGAATTTACCCAAAAGAAATTGTCACTCCTCTACCACCCTGTCTACTGTGTGTAGCTAACAATAATGAACATCAATGCATTTTGCTACGAAGTCCACTGTAGCTTACAACACAGATAAATGGTGCTTTAACACAGTACTTCAGGAACCCCTTACTAATCTATAAAGTTCAGTACTCAGGAGGAAATGTATTTGTCATCCTAGTTGTACAGTGACTACCAGAGCAGTATGAATAGCTGGGGAAGCTGAGCATTAGAGACTGAAATAAAATGCAGGAGAAGAAATCCTCAGGATATGTCCAGGGATGGAGAGAAGTGCTGAATCAGTGGCAAGGTTACAGTGAAAACTGTAACAGAGTGTAAAGAAACAGAAACACTTCAGTTTGGGATGTCCTGGAACTATTTCCTTTATGTGATGGTCGATGTTTATAATACACCACATCAGCCTTTAATCAAGAATGCATTAAGAAAATAATGTATACTTTGTATAAGTGATCCAGAAATCCCTGGCTTACCTCTCTGGATGTACAAACATGGCTGAGAATGCTTCTTGCAGCTCTAACAGATCAACTTTATATGTATACAGCCATATATTAAAAGACATTTCCCATCAGTCTACTATTGATTAACATTTGCTTTGCAGAATGTCTGTGTATTTCACAGCACTGCCTCTAGCTAAAAATCAACACTGACTAATTTCACCCGTACCTTATATAAGGATTCTGGGTTTTGTTGTTGTTGTTTATTGTGTTCTTAGAACTTTTTAAAAGGTATATTTTATGCCACATCTGTCTATTTACAAACATAAATCCAAGAATATGGTGAGTATTCTACAAAAAAATTGGATTCAGCCAGGTAGCAAAGACAGTGACAATAAGCTCTCATGAAAACCAGCTGGCATGAGATATTCAAACACGATTGCTATTTTTGGAAAAGGATGAGCAAAGCTATTTATTGCATCAAATACTGAACTTTAATAAAATTCCCCTGTGGCAGTGTGCTTTTTTACTGCTGAGTACTTAAACCAAAAAAACCCAAAAACAAAAACAACAACAAATAAAACTATCCTATTTCAACTGTCTACTTCATGCTGAGCCATATCTTGAAGTTCACAGTGAATCTTTATAATAAAACCACTAATATATGAGTAGGCTATGATTAAACATAAACTGGGCCCTACATATGAAACATAATTAAGTAGAACTCTCCCATGATCTCTGCTCCAGCTGTACCAGCCTTCTTTCACGTCTTCAGGTATCTGTTCTTTTTCCTGCCTTCTGGTCTTTGCTATTTGTCTACTACTGCCTGGAGAAAAGCAGGATTGTTTAATGAGCAACCCTAGTAATTGGCTGGGCTTGCTGGGCAACAAGCTACCTTATAAAGAAGGTTCTTCCTCTCTGTAGTGGGTTTATCTGAACTCAGTTTCCCGCAGGACTGGGGCCTCAGGGTGCTGTGCAGGCAGCATTTTCAGCACTCTATGGCTCACTTGTATTTTTTTTTTAAACATCTTTATTGCAGTATAATTACTTTACAATGGTGTGTTAGTTTCTGCTTTATAACAAAGTGAATCAGTTATACATATACACATGTCCCCATATCTCTTCCCTCTTGCGTCTCCCTTCCTCCCACCCTCCCTATCCCACCCCTCTAGGTGGTCACAAAGCACCGAGCTGGATCACTTGTATTTAAGCTCAATTGCTTTGAGCTCAAGTAGTCTTTTTCTCTGTCAGTCACAAACCACTCTCATGCTAACCTCGTAACTTGGAAGCACAGAGAAGGAGCAAGGTCCTTCTGAAAAAGCACAGCCCACAGCACTCTACACACCACTGTGTCATTCTGCAAGTTTCAGAGAGACTGGGTGACTGTGCTTCACCTGATCCTCCTGATTGCTCCATCAGTACCAGGTGGTAACAGTGGTGTTTGCCCCATGACCTTTGTACAAAATGATGCATGTAAATAAAGATTTACCGCCACATCTTAATTCACTGTCACTCTTCGAATCCTAGCTCCAATGCTTTTTTCCAGGAAAGTTTTCCTTAATCCCCTTAGCTCATATCATGTGCTGTTTACACAGTCTCAGTTCCCTACAGTTTTTGTGGGTGTGTTTATGTAGTGCTCATAATACTTTAGACATGGATGTTTATGTAAATACTTGATTAATGTTGGTTCTCCACATGCACTGTAATATCCTTGAGAGCCAGGACAGTCTGTTCTGTTCACCATTGTATACCCAGAGTTTGGCAAATACGTGTCAAATAAGTAGTTCTTAGATGAATGGATGAACAAAATAACAATTGACTAAATAAAGAAAGCATAGATATTATACGAATGTTATTATCCATTTCTTAAAGAATAAGGGGAAGAGTTATAGTTTATCTTCAAAATTTCAGTGAATATGGATTTGATAAACCATACATTAAGAAGTTATCTGACGTTCATGTAGTCATCCTATAGCTACTTAGGAGTTGCCTCCCATCTGCCTGGCCCTGTCCTGGGCCCTGGGGATACAGTGGGTGAGCAACACACATAGTTCTTGATGTAGCTTACAGCTCTGTAGACAGGACAAACAAGAAATAATCATGACAGTAAATAGCCTGTTTACTTAATATTCATCTGACAAACATGATACAAGGGATACGCAGGGGTCTAAGTTGCAATATAATGAAGTGATGACAAAGTTTATAATTGAGACTGGTGAATCCGTATAAGACCGAGTTCTGAATAGTGAGGTTGAGTGAGTCATTCTTGTAAAAATGACGGTGTCAGGCGAAGTTGAAAAACAGTGTTTTGGGAATATGCATCAAGAACTTGTCAGAATCAGTGTCCCATCAGGAAAATTCATCACGTAATGGTCTTTGAAATACATTGTTTTAGTTTTATAATACCTGTCTTACACATAGCCACAATCAACCAAAGTATCTGTGAGAAATATTAGAATTGACTCTGTATACTTACACATACACCTGTAAAATCCTCATATACAATACATAAAATGAGAATTCAGTTGTTTTTATTTTTCATATTTACTGTTTTAAAACTTCTCACAGTAAATGAAGTATAATGAAGTAAGCTCTCACAATTCTGTCATAAGTGGTGGCTACTTTAATACTTCCTATTCAACTGATATATTGTAGCAGAATTATGGCATATGTTTCTGCATGTATATGAGAATAAATAGTTGAGAAATAAATACAAAGGATACAGTGACATTCTATGGTTTTCTTTAGAATCAAAAAAAAAAAAAGCACAAGGCAAAACTACAAACAAAAAACATGTACCAGACATTATTGTACTTTAAAAAAAAATTATTTTATCTTCCCTATATTTTCAAACGGTTTACTCAAATATTTGGCACACGAGATAACAATGAATAAACACTTTAAAAATGTCAGAAGGTGGACTCACGGAGGAGGAAAGGAACAGGAAAATAGTGGAGCCTGTTTAAGTATAGATTGTATGGAGAACATAAAAGAGTGAAAGTGAACATTTCGATCAAAGGTCATTAATCAGTAACTTGGCTAAATTTGAAGAAAGTAGCACATCTTTGTTGTGGATGCTGTTTTTTGCTACCCAGATCCACCATCAGGACTGAAGAATTTATCCCCAAGATGATGGAAAGTTTTTTGACTGATAGTCCTCAGTTTTCAACACCTTTTAGAAAGCTTGACTCAGCTGAAGAGAGCTTAGCCCAAGGTTAAACCCCTTTCCAGGGACAGCCTGTATCCAGTGACTTTTTGACAGAGGAGCCTAAAAGCCCAGGCCCCAAGCCCAAATCCAGACAACTCTGAAGGGTCAGCACAGACTCAGAGGTCACTGCTGGGCTGGCCGAGGCCTTTCTGGTACTGCAATACAGTCCAGCCTCACCCTCTACCCAATCCTGTATCTTTATTCTGCCTCCCATGGATGTTGATTCCTAAAGCACCTGCTAAGAAATTTCCCCAATGACAAACTCGGTGGCAAGTCAGCTTCCCTGGAAACCCAGCCCTGACATTCTTAGCTCCATTCTCCTAACTGCCATTGTGAACATATCAGGAAATTAAAGTACTAGTCTTCTCTTGACCTTGCCAATTTTTCCTTTGCTGGCACATACCTACCCTTAGAAGACTATAAAAGATGCAAATTTGATATAAAGATATTTGTTCAAAAGTGCTGGAGTTATCCATGACAGGATAACTTTCTTATGACTATCCCTGTCTAAAAGCCCTAGATAAAATTTCGAGTAAGTGAATTTCGTTGCTATAACTTAATTTTTCTTTTTCTGCCACCTATTTTATCAATTCTTACATCAAACTGTTATGTTGTAAGCGGCATCACAAAAATCATGTGAGGGTTTTACTATCTGTCCTGAGTAAAATTTGCAATAAAACTACAAGGAAGACATTATAAGAAAGGAAAGGAATACTAACACTGGAATTTCTTGCATCAGAGCAATTCTAATAGTGGAGCAATTTTATTTAGATGGAAGAGGCCTTCTTGATGCCCTTTGTACCACTTTAATTTGGGTGATATTTTATTACCTTAGTGCAAAAGTTCAATCTTATTTAAATGTATGCTTTTAAACTCTTATGACAGAATAATTTCTAAACAGTCCTTATTATCATTTTTTCCTTCTAGTCTGCTTATCATTACATAAATCTTATTATATTACCCAAATACTTTTCTCATTCCCATTTGCAATTCTAAAAGAAAAGGAATTACATAGGAGATGTTTAGTCAGGACCTATTACACTAGAAAATTGTCCATATGAAGATATTTTTTCACATGTGATCAGTTAGATACCTTTAAATAATGTCTCTCCCTCACCTATTTGAACTCTCATAAAACAATGTTGTTCTTTTATTTTAGCCTTCACACACTACAGAAAGAACAGTCATCTACCTACTCCTTTTTCACATTTACTAAGAAAGATACATTTTGTGGATGTAGTAAAATTGGTAATAGCCACGGGCACTCCTGAATATCTAGGCAGTGCTTATCCCATGAGAAGGATCATAACTTTATGATCTTCTCCAGCATGCAAGTAGCATCCCTGATGTTGATATGCAGACTGGATAATCTGAATTTACTTGTAGTATCAGTTGAGTCTTTAAGGATTTTATCACCTGAAGTCATATGTCTTTTCAATTCTTGCATATGATTTCTTAATGCACTACAGGAACCAAGTGAAGCATTTTTCAAACTACCCACATTAAAACGTGAGCAAAACTGAATGCAAATGTATAATTTCTGGTGCATCTTTTTTTCAGTTTGGAAGGTATATACAGACTTGCCAAACTCCCATGAGACAAATTCCTGTATGTAAGACCTTTGAGCATATTCTCATTCAGCATGCATGTGTATGTAGTCTTTGAGATGAATGAAGCTGAGAGTTTGCAAAGCACTATAGGATAATACACCAGAAACCAATGCTAGGTAAACAAATTACTTAGTTGTGCATCTTTTACTCCATAATTTTCAAGGATTTGCAACCTTAACCAAAACAACTGTGTTTCAATCAATGACTCTAAGCAACATTTGTTAGGTGCTAGAAATTCTAAGAAAATACATTGTCCTCAAGGACTGAGTGCAACAGAACGAAAAATCAGGACTCAAGAATTAGAGCAGCTCTGACAAGCTCTGAGTCCTAGAAGGGAGTTGGTTTCATTGTCACTGTGGCTCATTCTTTCTCCAACTTTGCCTAAGATGGCATGAGGTGATCTGTAAGACAAAGCTAGATGGAGAAAGAATGATTGCAGTCCTTCTGTGAAGAGCATTTATATTTGCCGTTTTCCCCTTCCATTTGAAGTAGAAGGTCTTCAACTTCATTTGAGATTAATTGTTCTCAACCCATGGTACTACTTTTGAGAAAATAGTTTCCTTGTTAGTCTTTCTTTTTGGTTATATATTTAGGAAAGGATGCTTTGGAGAAGATGACAAAGATTGAGCATACAAGTTGGAAAATGAAATTGAAGTGACAGCTAAGGTTTGTCAACACTTTTCTAAGAAATTTGCAGATTGGAGAACTGCCCTCAACTTGCAACAACTTCTTTCCTGGAGATATGCTATGGTTATCATGTGATTTATTTTCCTTTTAAAAAGAATATCTAATCTGAACAGGTGGTAGACACTGTCTCTCTTTAAAAGATTTTTCTATAAAAAATGAGGCCAAACAAGCGAGGTAACTTCTGCATCAGTCAACATTTTGTTGTTACTCTCTCCATTTTTTCTCTTAGGCAGTAAGAAGAAAATGCTACAAGATTGATAGATTCTTGCTAAGATCCTAGATTTCTTCTAACACTTATTTTTTCATCTTAAAAAGCATTAATTTAATATTATAATCCTGATATTATATGAAATATTATTTTAAAATAAAAATATTATAGCATAGTTTTAATAGTGACACAATAGATTCTGTAATTTATGTCCAGTTTACTTTACTCTTAACCAATAATACATAAATTTCACTTTTACAGTCACTGTCTAGTAGCACACCAGGTTCTCACATTTCCCATTTTCTTATTCATTACTGTAGTGCCACAACATATTTGATCTGCCGTTCCTAACAGATTGCATCTTAGATTCTCCTATACTCAAACACTTAGAGACTGAGAGACTGAAATTCTGTGAAATACTTTAATCCCATTCTCTTGATGGCCTGGCATCTATTTGGTGCTGTTTTACTCTTATTTGCAGATGTATAGCTAATTTGTTAGCTAGCTGAGTGCACAATCCTTAGTCTGATTGCTCACATAACTGCCAAAATACAAAATCAAATTTGATTAGTCTTCCAAATTATTATCCCACATAAGAGCCCTATTAACGAGGAACTCCTTATTTCCAGAGTTCTGTTCCAATGTCAGGTTTTGACAGTATTAAATTTCCTCATATTAAATCAAAATCCAGTACCATATAGTTTTACCCATTTAACCTACTTGAAGCCATTTCAGTAGTTCTGGTTAACTGAGTGCTATGGTCTGAATGTTTGTGCCTCCCTCCCCAAATTTACATGTTGAAAACCTAACGCCTCAAGGTATTGGGTTTTTGGAAAGTGATGAGGTCATGAAAGCAGAGCCCTCATGAATGAGATTAGCACCCTTATTTAAGAGGCCCCAGAGAGCTAGCACCTCCCTTCTGCCATATGAGGGTACAACAAGAAGTCTCTAACCAGAAGAGGGCCCTCAGCCAGCAGTGCTGGCACCTTGATCTTGGACTTCTAGCTTCCTGTACTGTGAGAAGTAAGTTGTATGTAAGCTACCCAGTTCATGGTATTTTGTTATAGAAGCCTGAAAGACTAAAACACTGAAGGAGAATAATTTTTTCTCTACCCCCAACCCTTCACTCCTGCTTCGCTGATAAGCTACAATCTCCCAAATGTCTTGCCAGAAACACTTGCTTTTAAATTTACTTGTAGTGGCTTACCTGCTAAGACAGAGTTTACCTCTAGCTCCATTTCTTTTCATTATTTTCCAGCAGTTGCATTGTCTGTATGGAGGTAGAAACTTCCTCCACAATAGTTCTTGTATTTCTGCATGGAATATCTTCTTCTACCATTATTTCTTCCAAACTTTCTATATCCTTATGTTTCACAGATTTCTCTTAGAAATGATACATTGTTTTATTTTTATAGTTGAATTACTTAAAGTTCTAATGCAATGGTTGCATTCTTTTCCTGTAGAAATTAATCTATATAAATTCTATATATCACATAATTCTTGTTTCTATTTGTCCCATCTGTTCTATGCTTTTCCCTTCTCTCATTTCTTATATGTGTTGGATATAAAGAGTTTATTTTAACCATTTTATTTTTCTCCTCTGGACTATTTTCAAAGTGAAACTACCTGTTTGTAATATTTACTCCTTACCCAAGAAATTACAGTCTAAGTATTTAATTTGTCAAACTCAACATTTAAGTAATATGTTTATCTTCACCTTCAATCACTTTGTGACTTAAATTTATTATTGGCATACCTTTTCTCACATTTTAAAAAGTTTTTCTTGAAGCATAGATTATCTACAGTATTGTTTTAGTTTCAGGTGTATAGCATAGCAATTCAGTATTTTTGAAGATTATACTCCATTATAGGTTATTACAAGATAATGGTATAAATCCCTGTGCTATACAATACATTATTGTTTCTTATTTTATAAATATAAGCTTGTATCTGTTAAACTCATACTCCTAATTTTTCCCTCCTCCCTCTCCTCTTCCCTTTGATAACCACAAGTTTGTTTTTGTATCTGTGAGTCTGTTTCTGTATCACATATACATTCAATAGTATTATTTTTTTAGATTCTACCTATAAGTGATGGAGTATTTGTCTTTCGCTGACTTATTTCACAAAGCATAGTATTCTCTAAGTCTATTTATGTTGCTGCAAATGGCAGTATTTCATTCTTTTTTATACCTGAGTAATATTCCATTGTGTATATATGCCACCTCTTCTTAATCCAGTTGTCTATTGATAGGCACTAGGGTTACTTGCATGTCTTGGCTATTGTAAGTAGTGCTGCTATGAACATTGGGGTGTATGTACATTTTAAAATCAGTGTTTCTGATTTTTTTCTGGATCTACACCCAGGAGTGGAATTGCCGGATCATACGGTAGTTCTATTTTTAGTTTTTTGAGGAACCCCCATACTATTTTCCACAGTAGTTACTCCAATTTACATTCCCACCAACAATATATGAAGGTTTCCTTTTCTCCACATCCACCAACAATTGCTACTTGTAGACTTTTGATGATGGCCATCTGACAAGTGTGAGGTTTAACCTCATTGTGGTTTTGATTTGCATTTCTCTAATAATTAGTAATGTTGAGTGTCAGTTCACGTGCCTGTTGGCCATCTGTATGTCTCCTTTGGAGAAATGTATATTCAGATCTTTTGCTCACTTTTTGATTGGCTTGTATGTTTTTTTTTTTTGATATTGAGTTTTATGATCTGTTTGTATATTTTGTATATTAAGCCCTTGTCAGTCACATCACTTGCAATTTTTTTCCCCATTTCATAGGTTGTCTTTTCATTTTGTCAATTTCATTTGCTGTGCAAAAGATTTTAAGTTGAATTGGGTCCCATTTGTTTAGTTTTGCTTTTATTTATTTTGCCTTAGAAGACTTGGTATCAGGGTAATGGTGGCCTAGTAGAATGAAATTGGGAGTGTTCTGCCCGCTTCAATTTGTTGTAATAGTTTGAGGATAGGTATTAGCTCTTCTTTATTTGTTTGGTGAAATTACCCTGTGAAGCCATCAGATTGTGGCATGTTAGTCAAGGGAGTTCAAGCAGCTGGGTTGCTGTCAGAGATCTGGGATACTCTGGGGCGCTGTTTGTGTAGGCACCAACAGTGGCTGTCAACACTGTACCTGGACCACCCCCTAGGCCCCCAGGTTACCTCTGTGTCCCTAGATGGAGTCTTTTCCCAGGTCCTGGCTGCCCTAGGTCCAGTGTGAAGCTGTGGCGTGGAGTGAGCGGGGACAGGACGTTCACTCAGCTCATATCAGGGAGTGTGGAGAGGTGGCAGCCACTAGGGCAGACCTCTCTCTGCCTTGTCTGGTGGCGAGCCAGCACCTGCTTACTCCTCACTAGTGGAGTCTACGTTTCTCCAGCCTTTCTATCTGTCCCAGTGGTTCTCCAAGCAGGTGCAAGTGAGGTTGTCTCCTCTGCAGAGAACCTCAGGACTGGGACACCCAGTTTGTGGCTCGAACTGCTCTCTCTCCAGGGTGAATTCCCCACCCTGCAAACTCCATCTTCCTCTTAGTCACCACCCCCACCCAGGGGCACAGGTCCTGACCTGATGCTTTTTCTTCCCGTCCGGCCTGATTATGTGGGTATCTTGCTTGCAGCCTTGGTTGTATAGGAGTTCTGCTGCCAGTTTCCAGTTAGTTTTCCATGAGAATTTTTCCACAAGTGGATGTATTTTTGACATATTTGTGGAGGGAGGTGAGCTCCACATCCTCTTACTCTGCCATCTTTGTCCTCCTCTTGCCATAACTTTTCATTTTATATTGTATTTTTTTAAATTTTTATTTCTATAATACATTCTTATATTTTCAAATAGTCAATGCTTAATTAGTTTTACTTCAATTTTACCACTTACTTTTCCCTTCAGCCCTTCTTAAATCTTCCAGTTACGATGAAAACATAGCCTTTTTTTGACAACTTAAGTGAGGATTTCTTTTTACTGAAGTATAGTTGATTTACAACGTTGTGTTTGTTTCAGGTGTACAACACAGTGATTCAGTTCTATATATATATATACACATATATATATATACGTATATATATATATATATATATACGTATATATATATATAATTTATTTTTCAGATTCTTTTCCCTTATAAGTTTTTACAAAATATTGAATATAGTTCCCTGTGCCATACAGTAGGTCCTTGTTGGTTATCTATTTTATATATAGTAGTGTGTGTATGTTAATCCCAAACTCCTAATTTATCCCTCCCAACTTTGGTAACCATAAGTTTGCTTTCTATGTCTGTGAATCTATTTCTGTTTTGTAAATAAGTTCATTCATATCTTTTTAAAATATATATTCCAAATATAAGTGATATCATATGATATTTGTCTTTCTCTGGCTTATTTGAAAATACAGCCCTAAAAATTCTTTAGCATGGTTTACTTTGTATTCGGAAAGAGTTTTATCTTGGCCATATTCTTAATATATCTTTGCCAGGAATTGATTTATTGCTTTATGGTCTATTTCAACACAGAAGAAAAGATAATTCCTCTGTCTTCTGGCTTCAACTCTCGCTACTAAGAAGTCAGCTTTCAGTCTGAATGTTGCTTTTTCAAGGAAGATATTCTTTTTTTCACTATTTTAGCTACTTCTAAGATGATCATTTTGTCTTTTATAGTTTGAAGTTTTACTAAAATGTGTCTGGGTCTATTTTCTTATATTTATCCTGCTTCAGATATTCTTTCTGCCTTAGTCTGTTTGTCCTGCTATAATAAAAATAGCAAAAGCTAGGTGGCTTATAATCAACACTTATTTATTTTACTTCTTTTCACTGTAGCCTCACAGAGCAGAAGGGGCAAAGGAACTCTCTCAAACCTTTCTTATAAGGGCATAGATCTTATTCATGAGGGCACTGCCCTCATGACCTAATTTTCTCCTAATGGCCCTACTTCTAATACTGTCACCCTTAGGGATTAGGTTACAGAATATGAATTTTGGAGGACCCAAACATTGGAACCATAGCAATTCTTTTGATTATGTAATGTGTGGATTGATATCTTTCATAAGTTCTGAAAAATTCTCAGCTAAGATCTTTTCTAATATGGTTTTCCCCAGTCACTCTATTGTCTCCTCCTGGAACTATGATAAGATACATATTTGGTGCATATTATATTTACATCTCTTATAGTTGCCTCATATTTTGCATCTTTTTCTTTGCTATATTATGATTATTTTTTCTGTCAATTCTCTGTTAGATCTAGTATAATATAAAAGTTATCTGTTGACCTACTCAAAATGGGTAACTGAAGAGTGTTTAATGAAGGGGTGGTTTACAAAGTACAAATAGGATTAAGGAAAGCCAGTAAGGGATGGTAAAATACCCCTGGCTTAGCAGCATCAGGAAGCACCTGCCACCCCTAGTCCTGAAGGAGGAAGTGGAGTGAGTTATAATAATCCATCAAGACCCAGAGCTATTAGGGAGGGGGCTGCCCTGGTCCAGCAGGAAAAGAGCCAGGGGGCTAAATCTCAACTTGCCTCTTCTACCCCAAATTGTATCTTCTAACGATCTTCTGATGATCTCCTAATGGCCAAACCCAACTTGAAGACATGGGGGCAATGAAGCCTGGAACATAGATTAGGATGGAGAATACATTTGAAAGGGTAAAAGTTTCTGCTGAAAAATCTGCTGATAGTCTTTTGGAGGTTCACTTGTACATAAGTTGTTTTTCTCTTGCTGCTTTTAAGATTCTCTCCTTCTCTTTCACTTGTTGACATTTTAATTATAATGTATCTTGCTGTATGTCTCTGTAGATTCCTCTTATATGGAACTCTCTGAGCTTCCTGGACATAAATGTCTTTTTCCTTTTCCGTGTTAGGGAAGTTTTCAGCCATTATTTCTTCAAATATGTTCTCTGCCCCATTATCTCTCTCTTTTCCTTCTGGGGCCCTTATAGTTTGAATGTTGATCCACTTGATATTGTCCCATCAAGTCCCTTAAGCTACCCATATTCACTTTCTAAAAATTATTTTTTTCTTATTATTGCTTTGATTGGGTGAGTTTCACTGCCCCATCTTTAAGTTCACTGATTCTTTTTTTTTTTCCTTCTTCATCTGTCTGTTGTTGAATCCATCTAGTGTATTTTTCAGTTCAGTAATTATATTTTTCAGCTCTGACATCTATTTGATACTCTCTTATATTTTCTATCTCTTTTTGAAGTTCTCACTGTGCTCATCCATTCTTCTCCTAAATTTGGTAAGCATCTTTAAGGCTGTCAGTTTTAACTCTTTATCAAGTATTTCACTTATCTCCATTTCTTTAAGGTTTTCTTCTGAGGTTTTATCTTCTTTCATTTGGATCAAATTCCTCTGTTTCTTTATTTCCCTTTACCCTCTTGGTTTCTATGCATTAGTTAAAATAAGTACCTCCTCCTGTTTTGAAGAAAAGGCCTGTGTAAGAGATGAATTATATTGTTCAACCCTGTCATAGTTCTTGGTTGTTCCTCCAATCTTTGTGATTGTCCAAGCACCCTATTTTATTTTTATGGCTCCCAGTAATTGAGGGGGTACTGAGACCTGTGAGTGTTCCAAATGGGAGGATATTAGTCAGCACCTAGATTCAGGCTGATTGGAAGCTGGATCCTCATGCAACAGCTTTCAATGTATAGAGAGAATACAGTACTGTAGGACCACAAGCATAAGCCCCACCGGCCACCAGAGCCAGGCAATGTAGAGGGGTAGCTTGGAAACAGCCACAAAAATCAGAGCACCATAAAAAAGGGTAAAAGCTCCTTTCAAGGTGGTACCAGTGGGCTGGAGCATGGTGGAAGGAGAACACAAAAATTGTGTCCACTGGCCTCTGTTCCATGAGAACACCTTCATAGGCCACAGATGTGTGCCAAACCAGATGTCTGCCCTTCTGGCCAAAGCACCTAGACAAGCAAATAGGCCTTTTTCACAGAAAGCCTGGGAGTATGTTTCAGTCTTCTATCTATGCAGCGTCCTCAGGTGTTAACCAATCATGAACTGTCTCTCTGATTGCTACAGTCCTTGGGTCCCAGGAACACAAGATCCTTTGGCCTTTAGAGCCAAGTGATCAAGGGTGTCCCCTGGGCAGCAGCCACAAAAACTAGGGCACCAGATGCATGTAAAAGCTCACTGCTAGGAGACACCAGTGCTGTGGAGTGTGGCAGAGGGAGAGTGTGAAGATAGACCTGGCACTTCTGAGGTGTCTGGAAAGGATTGGCTCTTAGATCTGTATTTAATTAGAAACTTTCTCCCCAGGCCCCAGCTATGAAGATAAGCTAATAGGCCTCTTTCTTGTAAAATCTGGCCCTTGAGACTTTTGCCTCTTGCTGTCCTCTGAAGGTGATAATCACTTAGGACCTCTTTCTCCTTGGTTGCTACCATGTGTGACTCTGGAGCATAAGCCCCATTGGCCACCAGAGCCAGGCAATCTAGTGATGTCTCCTGGATGGCAGCCACAAAAATCAGATAACTAGAGGTGGTTACAACCTTCTTTCTGGGAGATATCGTTGAGCTGGAGTATAAAGACGGTGCCTACTGACTGGCATGAGGCAGAGAGAGTGAAAAGATGGCTCATGCCAGCCTTCATCCCTGGAGAGTATCCCAGCAGGCCCTTAGATGTGTGTTAAGTTACATACCTAGGCTGATGCTTTAAGATAAGCAAATAAGGCTCGTTCACATAAAGTTTGGGTGCGATTAATTGACAGCCTTTGTACTGGTCCCTGGGATGGGTGAGACCAAAGTGCAAGCCCTCTAAGAGCCACTTCTCGGTGTGCTATAGCCTTGTGGGTCTCATGGATGTGAGCCCCAGTGGTTTTCAAAATTAATGTTTCTGGTCTCATCTCTCAGGTGCAGGTCTTAAAAGGTGGGGTTCTTGATGTGGGGTTCAAACCCTTCACTCCTTAGGGAGAAGCTCCAGGTTTTTAGTTCCCTCTTGATTGTAGGTTGCAGTTCCAGGGTTGGGTATTATGGTGAGATTGTGTCTCAGCCTCTGCTACCCATTTTGATGTTTTTGTTTGTTTGTTTGTTTGTTTGTTTTCTCATTTGCCCAATATATAGGAATCACTCACCTAGTGTTTACAGTTTTTTCCAGAGTAAAGTTTTGTATATGTAGTTGTTGATTCAATGTGTCCATGGGAAGGGGTGAGGTCAGGATCATCCTATGTCACCATCTTGAACTAGACACCTATTAATTAAATCAGAAAATTATCTTAATTATCTTGTATTAACTTTTCAATAATAGCAATATTAAGATTTTCCCAATTTATAGTTCTTTTAGCTTTGACAGTCTGCTTGGCAATGCTTATTTTTAAGTTGCTAAAAGTACTCACTATTTAAAAGCTCCTGGGCCATGTTTTTACATAATTAAAAAGAGGTGGGTTGGTGAAATATTGATTAGACTTTTTGACTCACAAGTATAACTACTTCCCCAGTGTACACTATTCCACCCTTTTATCGAAGGTTTTCCAGTATTTTTAGGATTCCTCAGATGAAATAAATTTGAGAAAGAAAACATTTGGAGAGTGCTTTTAACCCACATGTATTTTTCACTATTGAAATTGATCGTTAGCCCTTGTGTAAGTTCTTTTCATTGAAATAGTTCCATAATTCTATGGATAAGAAATATCCATCTCTGTTGTCTACTTAAAAAAAATTCAGCCTTATTTCGGTGGGATATTAATAAAATGGAAAAATTTCACTCTATCTCTTTATTTTTTATATTTGATCCAGTCTGTCCCATTGGAATTACAATACGTACTCCATTTTAAAGAATTAACCTAGTTATACTTGACATCTTCAAATCTAAAATACAAGCAGACAAACAAAAATAACTTCCAAAGAACAAGTATGGCATCAGGACAGGAATCCCAAGGATGCTTCACACTTATTTGAAGTTGTTACTTATGAGAATAACTTTGCTAATGCTTCCATCTGATAATTTTCTTCAGCTGTGTGTTGAATTCTCTCTTGAGAATTATGAAGAAGCTTGTATAGAACAATGAGTGTCAAACTTGGCCCCAAGCTGCTTCTTCCTAACTAAGGTTTTGGTCCCTGAAATCACCATAGCTCCTTTACATACTAGGTTTTCAAATAATATTTCATATCAAAATTTTGAAAACAATAACTGTAGGATGGATATTGTCATTTGAATCACCTACCTATTAGGATACAAGTGACAGGAACTGTTATTAACATTCCTACGCAATGAATTTGAGATATATATTTTATTAAAAATTAGAGTAGATTTTTCAAATAAATTGTTATTAGTGCAGTGAACTCCGTTGTACACTTAATTCTAAATCAGGTGTGAAAATCTAGTTTCAAATTTTTTTATTCAAAAGGTATCCATCAAATAATGCTATGAAAGATACAGTATGAAATATGATTAACACATTTTCTAATGTATTGCTTTGTCAATATAGTATTAGTAGAGATAATCTGTGTTAATTACCTGCCTGGCTTAATCTATGCTAATAGCTAATGTAGGCTATTTAGAATTCATATAAAATCTTAGGGTTAACTCTTATCTATACAATTTTTTACATACGTTAAACACATTGGATTATTGTCAAATCACTTTATTCTCTCATTTCCTCCTTCCCTCTATCTTTTCCTTCCTCCTATTGTTCAGCAGACATTTATCAAGTACCTTCTATTGTTGATGTAGGAAGTACCTAACATATAATAAAAAAATGAGAATATCTAGATATTAATTGTGGCCATATTTACAATAAAAACTGCTTACAGTATATGTGTAGATTGGTTAACATATACAAACAGGCAAAAATAAGATCTTTTTTAGATGTCCTAACTTAATATTTATATTACTTATATTCTGAAAAGTAGAAGAAGTAGAAATTCCCAAAATGTATCCTCAACTAAAGAATCATATCATCATCATCATCTCTACATTTTATTCACTGTTTACTATTTATCAGGAATTGAGTTACAGTGTTAACATGCATATTCTTATTTAATGTTCATGATAACTCTGTGAGGTACGTACTATACAGTCCCTATTTTAACAATGAATAAATGGATGGAAAGATAGTTGAATGTCCTGCTTTGTACCTGTTTCCACGTCATATAAGTGGCATAGTGACCATTTGAATCTAATCAGTCTGACACCAGAGTCTCTGTCCTTGAGACTGCATTATACTTCTTCATGCTTGGGTGATATAGAAACTTAATTTCTCATTCATTTACCCAAGTACCTTTCAGTCTGTTTGCATTATTTCTTTGATGCTCTGTTGCATATACTTTTAATGGAAATATGTTTTGCATACCTTTAGGAGACACACGTGTTTAACATGATAAGCTGCTTCTTGGTTCTTTTATCATAAAATTTCTTCAGAAGCCTCTACCACTGCCCTTGCCAGATTTATAATTAAAATGAAACATTGAGCTGCTACAAAAATTGGTTATTACAGTACAATTTTTAAAGCTGACATTTTTCAAATTATTTTGGTACTCCCAGTTTTCTTTACATTCAGAACATCTCATTTTGGCTGGAGGCCAGGGTTTTCTTTTCAACCAAGAAAGAAAAAAAATGTATTGAAAAAAACTACAGAAACCCCTCAAATAGTGTTTTATTTTTCTACATTACGTGTGATTTTGGCCTTCTTTTTCTTTTCTTGACAGTTAACTCTTTTTAGTGCTCAGATTTTCTATGGAAATTCCTCTTTCCTATCTTACCCTCTCTCTTCCCTCTTCTTTGTTCTTTTTTTTTCTTTTTTTTTTAACATCTTTATTGGAGTATAATAGCTTTACAATGGTGTGTTAGTTTCTGCTTTATAACAAAGTGAATCATACATATGTCCCCATATCTCTTCCCTCTTGGATCTGGCTCCCTCCCACCCTCCCTATCCCACCCCTCTAGGTGGTCACAAAGCACGGAGCTGATCTCCCTGTGCTATGCGGCTGCTTCCCACTAGCTATCTGTTTTACGTTTAGTAATGTTCTTATACATAAACTGTTTTGCTTTACCTTCAGAAAATAGTTCTTGAAGAGTTGGCTATATTGTTTTTCAGTGTTTGCTGCTGGTTTACCCTGGATAACAATGAGTACTGAACTGGTACTTCAAACTTTTTTGGATAAGTTATTCTGATTTCTTTCCCTGTACTCAGTGTCAAATAAACTATGTTCTTTTTGCAGCTCCAGGACATTCATAGTCAATGCATATTACTCTTCAGTCTTAAGACATGGTCTCAACTCTAAATGTTTTTAAAGTAAGATTTATTTATTTTGTTTCTCTATAATTAGAACATTTTTATGAGTAGCAAACTCACTAAGGTTAGTGTGTGTCTAAGGAAGTCGTGTTATATTTTAGTCTAGTCTGGTAATTTAGTTTGTTTCTTTAGATACCTTAGGTTTTACTTGCTTGACTCAGATGACTTCTTTCATAGTTTTCTGGTCTACGCATCTTCATTTCTCTTCTGGATGCATATCCATGAGTTTTCTAATATGACCTCAGTAGTGGAGAGTAGTAGCAGATGGAGTGTTTAAATTCATGGGGAAAGGCCTGGTCCTTTTTTGGTCCATTCTGATATGGAGCGACAAACCTGATCTAATTATACTTATGATTGATCACTGATCTGGGATTGGCACCACCCATGGGCAAATGTTGCATAACCTGAGATGCAGTATATTTCTTTCTGTCTTTTCAGTGAAGGCTCTGTCATCTCCTCTGACAAATTGGCCTCATCTCAGCCACTTTATTGTCACAGTATAGATGACCTCAGGCAAGCATGCATGCCTGACATCTCCTCAGGGGCAGGTCGAATCTTGCAGGACCTCTCAGGGCAGGGAATACTATGGAGAAGTGGGAATTGGGGGCTTTTTCCCAGAAGTGAAATGTGAAGCAGGGCAATATTTAACCTTAATAATTATTTTTTTTCAAATGTATGTACAAGTTTTAAAAACCAATACATTTGTTATGGAAAAAAAAAACTACTTCAGTGGACTTCAGATGCTTAAATATTTCTGAAGGACCATTGTTTAAGATAACTAAAGATTTCAGTTTTATAACTGAATGTAGCTACAAATGTCAAGTGATTTAGGAGGTAAGAAAATTACATTGTTCGGACAATTAAGGTTAGACTTACTGAGAGAATTCAGGTTTTTCTTTTTATTAGGATTATCCTTTTTTCTGCATTGAAAAGCTCTAGAATGTAGTGGTTTAGAGCAATATCTCTTTCTGAATTCAAATTCTGACTCTTTCATTTAGTAGCTGTGTGATCTTGAGAATATTAGTTAAGCTCTTATTCTCAGCTTCTTTGCCAAAAAAAGGACATAATAAAAACACATACCTCACAGAGTAATTTAGAATAAAGAAAAAGACAAGTAATCTCCTGTAATAATAATAATAAATTATTATTAATAATAATAATTAATAGAAGTTAATAATAATAAATGTGGCTACAAGTATTAAAAATTTTATGCACTTATATTACTAGCATATAGTATTGTTTCTAAATTTCAAAACTCACATTTATGAAAACACTCCATAGATTATTCTATAATAAGTTCTTACTAATGATATTGTTTATATTAATGTATTACATTCCATTTCTCTCGTCACGAAGAAATTATTGAAAGTGTCAGCACAAAAATCACATGAATCTCTGAAAGAGATTATGTGAAGAGATTCATGAAAATATAAAAGGATCCTAATTCAGTTTATGCATTACTAAGAACCCAAAAGTAGAAAATAAAGGAAATCATTTTGAATATGTCCATTTTCCTCTATCTTCATCACCATAACCATCATCCTAGTCCAGCACCAGGCTCTCTTGCTGGTACTGTTATTTTCTAATTTTCTAAGTTACTTACTTTTGTCCGTTGTAGCCTCTCTTCCAAGTTGTCCCACACATTCAGTAACAGTGATTGCTTCAAAACAGCAAATTTGATCTTGTTTGCTCTGTTTTAAACTCTTATATGGCTCCCTATTACATTGAATGAAAACAAAACTTAGTGTCATGTCACTGAAGAACATGAGAATAAAATCCCATATTCTTACTATGATCTGAAAGCCCCTACATGCTCTGCACCCTAAATCTATCTGGGTTCACATCCTATTGTTATTACTCAATAACTTATCTCCATCATACTAGACTTTTTGCTAATCTCAGGAAAAACAAGTAGTCTTCTACTTTTAGGTGTTTGTGCTTTCTCTATATTATCTTCCCTCAAATAATTTCGTGCCTCACTTCATTCGTGGTGCTCCTTTTACCTCCACAAAGAGAAATCTCCTACCCACCCTATCTAAAAGTACACTTCGTATCACTATTTTCTTGCCCTATGTTATTATTCATTACAGAATATTTACCTACCTATGACAAATAATATTATATGTCTGTATATTTATGTTTTTTCATTCATGCCTCCACACTAGAATATACATTGTATAAGAATAGAGTCATCCTTGAAGAATACCAGGTACATAAATATATACTGAATAAGTAAATAGTAAGTGTTCAGAACATATTTGGTTAATAAATATATTCAGGAATGCAGGAATTCTACCTCCAGCCATGTTTGTATCAAACAAAGTCTCTTATAATGCATAACTGGAAAATCTGAGTAATGTTTAATAAATATTCCCTAAAAGAATAGATCTACCAATGCACTGAAAATATGAGGGATCCATGATCAAAGAGAGAAACAAAGAACAGAAGTGACTACAATATTCTGGGTAGATTTTTACCTTGAAGTGAAACCATTTCTAAGCTAAAGCATCCAGGTATAGAAGCCAAGTAGCTGAAATTATCTGAAACACAAAATCAAGTGATGAAGAAGCCCCATGGAAAAGATTAGAGAGACAGAGAACCAAGTGGAAACTCATGACTGAGATATGGACAGACTGAGTAGAGTTGTAAGCAATTTTATTGAGGTAGGAGTAAAGAGAATGCGAGAGTAAGTAGCCCAGGAATACATCACCGACTGTCAATTGAGATGCCTGAAGGTTAATATGGCTACTTATACTAACATGAGTAAATATTATCCAATGATAGACCACTTTTCAAATATTAAATCCTTACTTCAAATCAGTATATTGGTGGACTAGGTCAAAATGATATGCCTCTAGTCTATACATATGCTAATAGCAAAAGAAAATCCTCTCTCAAGTAAGACAGTATCATCTATACTTTCAAATTATCTATCCAACATTTATAATGCCTGACATTTAATCAAAAATTGGCATTCTAGTATGTAAGAGAAAATAAGTATAAATCAAGTGAAGGAAACACATTAGAAATAGACCCACAAGAAATACAGTATTTTAAGTTTTAGAAATATACTTACATATGTTCAGTTTAAAGGGTCCAAAGAGACTAAAAGTCTATAAAAATTATCAAATGAAATTATTCAATAAAACCATAATAAATAAAATTGAGAATCCAAAAGACAGATTTTGCAGCAGATTAAATAGAGCTGAAGACAAGAGATTGTACTGGAAGACAGTTCAGTAGAAAATTTCCAACCTGTATCAGAGAAATTAAATAATGATAATACAGATTTTTTAAAAGACTTTATTTTTTAGAGTAGTTTAAGTTTACAACATAAATGGAGAGGAAAGTACAGATATTTCTCATATACCCCCTGCCTCCACACATCTATGAACACCCACATTATCAACATCACTTACCAGATCATGTTATCAAGGATGACTTTACATTAATATGTCATAATCACCCAATGCCCATAGTTTACCTTAGGGTTCACTCTTGGTGTTGTACATACTATGCATTTGGACAGAGGTATAATGACATAGAACCATTATTATAATATCATACAGAATATTTTCACTGCACTGAAAAGCTGCTGTGTTCTGCTCTTCATCTTCTCACCCCCAACCTAGCAACCACTGATCTTTTTATTATCTCCTTAGTTTTGCTTTTTCCAGAACGTCTTATGGTTAGAATTATATAGTATGTAGGCTTTTCAGATTGGCTTCTTTCATTTAGTAGTATGCACTTAAGATTCCTCCATGTCTATTCATGGTTTGAAAGCTCATTTCTTTTTAGCACTAGATAAGGTTGTATTGTCTGGATGTACCACAGTCTATTTATCTATTTTCCTACTGAAGGACATCTTGGTTGCATCTAAGATTTGACAGTTATGATTAAAACTGCTATAAACAGCTCTGTGCAGACTTTTGTGTAGACTTAAGTTTTTGTCTCCTGTGGGTAAATACCAAGGAGCATGATTACTGGATCATATATTAAGAGGATGTTTAGTTTTGTAAGAAGCTACCAACCCGTCATCCAAAGTGGCTGTACCATTTTGCATTCCCACCAGCAATGCATAGGTGTTCCTGTTGCTCCACATCCTCACCAGCATTTGGTGTGGTCGGTGTTGTGAATTTTGGCCGTTCTAATAGGTGTGTAGTGGTATCTCATTGTTGTCTTATTTAAAATACAGATTTTAAGTGACATATATGACAGTTAAAAGGTTTAGCGGGTGTGTTATTTGGATATTAGAAGGAAATAACAGAAGATGGGACAGACATAATAAATAAGGAAATACTAGCTAAGATTATTTCAAACTGGTAAAATTCATCAACTCAAATATTCAGGAAATGTTGTGGATCTCAAATAGGATAAACACAAATTAATTATATGGAAACATATTATTATAAAAACAGCTGATAACCACACACAAGGAGTAAAAATGAAAATGACAGCTGAAATCTCAATAGAAATAATGAATGTCTATTCAGAATAATATACCTGTCAAAATATAATATCTAAAAGTAAAGGTGTAATAAGCATGTTTTCGGACAAAAATTCGTAAAATTCATCACTAGAAGACCCAACTTGAAGAAACCCAACAGAAAGTACTTCAGATAAGTTGAGAAAGATCCCAGACTAAAGCCCAGTATGCGCGAAGAAATGAAAATTGAAAGGGGATCATCTAACTGATTAACTGAGCATTAATTATTCATTAACTGAGCATTAATTGTTCAAAGCAGTACTAGTATCTTAGTTTAAAATATATGTATTACTAAAATGCACGGGAACAACAATAAAACAATAGGCAATAGGGACGTAGTTGTAGTTTGTGCTAAAACCACAAAACACTTCATTTATTTTAGATCTATTAAGACATGTATATAAATGTAATCTCAAGGATAAGCACTAAATTAATAGTTTAAAAATGTATATCAAAAGAAATCTATAAGGGCAAACATGCATAAGTGAAAGATACTTGATTAATCTGAAGAAAGGCCCCCCAAAATGAGAGAAATGGACTATAAAGTAATTAAGGAAGATAAGCCAATCACAGAAGTATGAATACTATATGCTCTCACATATATATAAGGTGAGATATCTAAAATATTCAAACTCATAAAAGCAGAGAGTAGAATGGTGATTTCTAGAGTCTAGAGGAAGGGAGAAATGGAAAATTGTTGTTCAAGAGGTATAAAGTTTCAGTTATACAAGATGAATAAATTCTAGAGGTCAGCTGTAAAACATAGTGCCTATGGTTAACAATACTCTATTATACACTAAAAACTTGTTGAGAGGAAAGAGCTCACGTGTGAAGGGTTCTTATCACAATAAAAATAATTTCTCTAAGAAATTGCCTTTATTTGGAGAGCAAAATGACTACTGTGATTTGAAAAAGCAGTTAAATAGACATTAGTTCTGTATTATTTCATCTTGTGTGGCTTTTGTTTGACTACATATTATTATGATGATTTTTACTTCACTGCTATTGTAATAAGAGCACAACTCTTTATGTAAGTGTTTTTTTCTTGATGTAAAGTGTTCTTCTGGAGGTTGAGAAAAGGAACACAATAGCATGTTTTACAGGTATATGCATTAGCAGCATTTAAGTATTTTGAAGTTTAGAGAAAAATAATCGTCTAAAATATTCAATATAGAAAGTAGAGTTTTAATAAACAATTTTGATTTAAATATCAGAGTTTCAGTGACAACAACAATCAGTGTGTTTATTTACAAAGAAAATTATTAAAATAGTGTGTTATATGTAATATTCTCACTTGGTGAAATGTTATTTTATGAAAAGTCACAGATCTAATAATTTCATAATAGCCAGCATTAATATTTAGTTAAAGCCTTAATGATACTATTTCTTGAACTGAAAAATAAATTTTCTATGATGAAACACCCATACCCATCCAAGTGCTAAATGTATTGAAATAGAGATTATTGTTAATCATGCTCCTGACCACATGCCTTAAAAATCAGAAAAGGAAGAAGTGGGACATGTGGAATAATCTCTTACATTTTAGCTCCACTTATTCTGTAAGCATTAAATTATCAATTCTACACTTTATCTTGTGTTCATTCAGTGGTTCTTGATCTATCTTGGCTTTTGAAATTACACTATTTTTACATCTTTGTCTAACTATGTATATCTCTTCCAAAGCAAAAATCTATTATAAATTTCAGAAGTGAGTTAAAGTGCTATGACAGTATTAATTTAACATGTGCTGTTTATTTAAGAGCACTTTCTGTTACTGCTAAGAGATTATCCCTCACATATTTTTCTCCCTTAATCTGATGATACACAAGCAGATGATTTTTCTTCCTAATATATCTCATAATTTATATTCATCATATGTTATTCCATGAGACAAGTATTCGGTTATTTTACACTTATCTTTTGTCTTCCTACTAGGAAGTAAACTGTAAGCTGCATTGTAGCCAGATATTTATTGAAAATTACATATATATATATATATATGATACATCTGATATTTATATGACAGCAAGAAAATATATATATAAAGAGTGAAACAAGACAGTTGGGACTTGCTCTATTTCCTGAAACTAAGTTTTGAAGCTCTTTGTCTTTTCTGAAAATATCGCCTATAAAAATCATTTGTACCCCCTGGAGTTTTCTTTCTTGGAAAGCTTGTAACTATACATTCAAAGTCTTTAGTAGATACAGAAATACATTTACATATATATTTACACATATATCTTCCTGAATCATTCAAAAAATTAGTACAATTCATGTAGTTGTCAAATTTATGATTATAAAGTTATTGGTAGTATAAATTATCCTATAATATTTTAAGTATTTGTAGTGATGTCATTTGTCTCATTTCTGTTATTGGTCATTTGTGTCTCCTTTATTATGATCACCCTGATTATAAATTTATAAATCTTATTGACATCAAAGAACCAATTTTTGTGGTGTGGATATTCAATTTTTTATTGTCTTTTATTACTTTAGTTTCCAGCCTTATGTTTTTTCCCTTTATTCTGCTGGATTATGTTTTATTCAGTTTCTTAAGGTAGTATCTGTAGTCATTGACTTGAGACTTTACTTCTTTTTCCAATATAAGCATTTTGTGCTATGAATTTTTCTTTTCTAAGCATGGCTTTAACTGCATTCCACAAATTTTGGTGCATGGTATTTTCATTTTCACTTAGTAATTTCCCTTGATATTTCTGCATTCACCCTAATCTTTTGTTAGTTTTCTTAGAGTAATTTAAAAAGAAAAAATATAAATTTAATTTTACCTACATTTCCTACATTTATTTCATTTTCAATTCTCTTTTTATTTGTAGTTGTTCAGATCTAGGCTTCTGTCTGGTATCATATTATTTTTAACTGAATAACTTTATTTCTGTAGTTTGGTGACAATGGATTTTCTCAATTGTTGTTATCATATAGTCTTAATTCTCCATATGATATTTTGGGCATAGAATTATAAATTAAAAATTTCTTTTAACACTGTAAAATTGTCACTTTATTGCCTTTTGGTGTGTCTGATATATAAGTCATACATACAAAAATCAACTCAAAATGGATTTAGGACTTAAATGTAAGATCTGAAACTAAAAATACTAGAGGAAAACACAGAATAAAATTTTCATGGCACTAATCTTGGCAGTGATTTCATGGATATGACACAAAAAGCACAGGCAACAAAATAAAATATAGATAAGTGAGACTATATCAAATTAAAAGGCTTTTGCACAAGAAACAACAGCATGGAAAAGCAACCTAAATATCAGAGAAACTATTTACAAAGCATGTATCTGATAAAGAGTTCATTTCCAAACTATATAAGAAACTCCTACAACTCAATAGCAAAAAACCAAAATAACTGAATTTTAAAAAGGTCAAAGGAACTAAATAGACATTACTTCAAAGAAGACATACAAATGACCAGTAGGTGTATGAAAAGATGCTCAACATCACTAATCATCATGGAGATGCAAAACAGAACTAACATGAGACGTTATCCCATACCTATTAGAATAGCTATTATCAAGAAAGCAAAAGACAACGTGTCAGTGAGGGTAGAGAAATTAGAACCCTTACATATATTGTTGGTGGAAATGTAAAATGGTTCAGTCACTGTGGGAAAAAAGTATGCAGTTTGTGAAAAAATAGAAACACCATATGATCCAGCAATCACACTCCTGGGTATGTATCCAAAAACATCACAATTATAATCCCAAAACAAATCTGTACTGCCATGCTTATTGCAGCATATTAACAATAACAATGGACTTCCCTGGTGGCGCAGTGGTTAAGAATCCACCTGCCAATGCAGGGGACACATGTCTAGCCCTGGTCCGGGAAGATCCCACATGCCATGGAGCAACTAAGCCAGTGCGCCACAACTTCTGAAGCCCATGCATCTAGAGCCCGTGCCCTGCAACAAGAGAAGCCACTGCAATGAGAAGCCTGCGCACCGCAACGAAGAGTAGCCCCCGCTCACCACAACTAGAGAAAGCCCGCATGCAGCAATGAAGACCCAACGCAGCCAAAAATAAAAAAGTAAATTTATTAAAAAACAAAACAAAACAATAACCATAATGTGGAAAGAATCCAAATGCCCAATGACAGATGAATGGCTAAAGAAAACATACATACATACAATGGAGCATATTTCAGCCATAAACATAAGGAAATCTTGCCATTTGCAACAACATGGATGGATCTGGAAGGCATTATGCTAAGGGAATGTCAGTCACAGAAGGACAAATACTGTATGACTCCACTTATATGAGATATCTATAATAGCAGTACTCATAGAAGAAGAAAATAGAATGGCGCTTGCCAGAGGGAGGGGGAAATGGGGAATTGTTAATGGGTATAAAGATACAGTTATACAAGATGAGTAAATTCTAGAGATCTGCTGTGCAACAGAGCTCCTATAGATAACAATACAGTATTGTGTCTTTAAAAATTTACCAAGAGGGTAGATCTCAAGTTAATGTGTTCTTACTACAACAAAAAAAGCATAGGGACACAAGAAAATTTTTGAAACTGATACTTTTTACCTCCTTTGCAGTGATGGTATGACAGGTATGCATGTATATGTCCAAACTCATCAAATTATATACATATGCAGTGTTTTTGCATATCAATTACACCTTAAAAAATCTGTAAAAAGAATTATAGGTTTGTGATATTTCTTTCATCTATTTTCTGGAGTGTGTTGTTTCTTCTCTTTTATGATAAGATCATAGATAACCTTAAGACACACAAAATTCTCAACAAGGGTCTAAATTAGTAAAAAGAACCAATTATAGAATGTTTTAAAATCTATTATTCTATACATATATAATACATATGTATACTGTATATTACATATATTCTTATATAGAATATGATATATTCTAACTCTTTCTAGTACATAATGAATAGATGATATTGATTTCAATCAGCATGTTAGTTGTCTGTAATCATTTTAAAAATAGGAGTGACATTTTGTGCTGTCTAGACACTGACTTAATAAGTAGGGAAACTCTGTGGTCCCGGTTCTGTTCTTTTCTTAGTATTCTGAGGATCTCTCTCAATTGTTTAAATATGTTTGTCTTTATGTTTGAGGGTTTTTTAACATTGTGCCACTTTCCTGGGCAACAGTCTCAATAATTTGATTGGCTTTATTTTCTTCATAGGCAAAATTAATGCAATAAACTAAATTATGTTTAATCTCAGATCTAGAATCTTCTGATTCTAAATTGACTTTCTCTTTTTTGTTAAGATATAATTAACATATAATCGTATATTGGTTTCAGGTGTATAACATAGTGATTTGATGTTTGTATATATCGCAAAATGATCACCACAATAAGTCTAGCTAAAATTCAACATCATACATAGTTACAGATTTTCTTTTTAAATTAAGGCTTTCAAAGTGCTTTAAGCCTACTAATCCTCATTTTAAGACTTTTAGTGTTGCTCACATTCTTACAGATGACAAACTCCTTTTATAACTGGACAATGTAGTGATCTTTTCTGGTAGACTTGCAAGTAAATAAATAAATTTAAATTAATGAGGCCCTGTGCCAATTGGTTTACCATCTCCTTTCTTAACAAGCAATTTTAAACTGGTTTAACTGGTTTTACTTTTTCAAGCTAAGGTGAAATTATTAGACAGTAATAAAGTTATTGAATTGGGGTTTTATGAGATTTCCACACACATGCACACAAAATGAGACTCTGGTAATATTCAGTCCCCTTCCCTCAATAGTATATTGCAGAAGGAGTTTGATTCTCTATGTAATATATCTCTTTTTCTCTGACTCTTTTCAGGAATTTTTGATTATCTCTAGTATTCGGCTGATTTAATTAGATATATCTAGTTGTTTATTTTTGTTTGGCATTCATTCTGTATGATATTCTCAGAATCTCTTGGATTTGTTGTTAGGTATCTGTCATTAATTTGTAAAAATTCTCAGCTATTATGTCGTTAAATACTTCTGCCTCATGTTCTCTTTTCTCCTCTAACCAATTTCTAAAATTGGTATTCCAATTTTATTTGTGTTAGATTACTTGATATTGTCCCACAGTTCTTGGAAACTCTGGATTATTTTTCCCATCCTTGCTTTTTTTCCTCTATGTTTCTAAGAAGAATCTTTTTTTGAAGTCTGAAAATAAAGCATGTAAGATAAAAAGTGCCATAAAAATTTGTTTAAGAGAAATTTAGGAGAAAACAATGGAAGCGATAAAGCATTAGGAGCTATTTATATTCAACTTTAAAAATATCTTCTGAATATTTAGATTCCTCTCCACCACTAAACCTCTATTCTAACCATTCCCTGTTTTTCTTTCTCTCTCATGTTATAATAGACCCATCAAGCTCTTTTCTGTAGTCCTAATCTTGTATGCAAGTCAGTCTCCATACTTCCACTAGAGATAACTTCTTAACACAAAAACCTGGTCATGTTATTCCCTTTGCACACTGCCTCTTGACTTTAAGATGAGATTTTAGAAGTCTTATTATTTCTGCCAATCTTTCCAGGCTGTCTATCTCTGCCTCTGCCTCTCCCTCTAACCCCACCTTCACCATTTGAGGCATTCTGGATTCCTTTCCAAAAATTTGTTTGTTTTTTCTCTCTCCCTTTGTCTTTTGCAGCTGCTATTCATTCTACTTGGAACTCTTAAATCCATAAAGTCTTCTTTGACTTCCGAGGCCATTTAGATGCCCCTCCTATGTCCCCTGTAACATTTCTATATCTTACATTGTCTCCTTAGCTTTCCACACTACAAGGGTTTCAAGAACAGGACCTAACCTGTTTTGTTTATCATAGTGCCTGACATATACTGTGTGCTCAATAACTATTTGTTTATTTCTTTGATTTCACTTGTTTTATCTCATATATTTAGGTAAATTTGTGCTTGCACTATCATTCTGAATTTTGATTTTATTTTTGACTGAGGACTCGTTTTGTTTTTGTTCATATATTCTTAAAAGGTACATATTTTGAAATGCGGGGATTTTATTCCCTCTGCTAATGTTTCCCCAGATATTTTGTGACTATTTTTCCACTCGACTTGATGTGGAAGCCATCCCTAACCACTCCCATCATTCTCCATTCACATCTATTCTCCTTATATTATTCTCTTCATATTAATGATTGTATCTAACATATTATTAAATTTATAATTTATTATCTATCACTCATTCAATTATAAATTCCCTGAGGGCAAGGACTTGGCCCAGGATTTGGGTCTTGCACAAAATAAATGATTGTTGAATGAATGAATGATAAATTTTATTAATAGACCTTTCTTTTGTTTCTGCACTAAATCTCAGATGATCATGGATTTTAATGTGCAGTCATCTTGATTATTTTTAATATTTTATTCAGTGATATCAATATTTTTTAAAAATGTATGAATCCTTTGTCGATCTTTAGATTCCTTATAATGATATTTTCATGAAAAATATTTGAAAACTTTCCTTCCTTCTCTGTGATCTGGAATAATTTAAACAGGGATTACTAGTTCTTTGAAGACTTTATTTAATGACCTTCCTCTGCTGTCACTGTAATAAGATTTCTAATATTTATTAATGTAGTTTGGTAGTTTATTTGATATAGGATATAAAAATTATCATGTTACATGAAATAGCATCTTATTGTTTTTATTTTATATCTGATTGTACTTAAATACTTCTAATTTTTTTTTATTTTTTATACACTCTGTAATTTTATTCTTTCTCCTCTCCTCTCCTGTCTTCTTTTCTCTTGCTGCTTTTCCCCTGCCTTTATCTCCAAGCTCTTTCATATGCACACCAACTCAGAAACTCATAATTTCTATCTGTTTGAGATATTGGTTTGTCTATTTATTTGATCTTTGCAATGGCATTTACTGTTCTAGTATTAGATTTTAGAATTGTTTTTTGTTTTTATCTTTTTTTATATTACAGCATTTATTTTCTGGCACAAAGTTGTATAGTTCAATTGCAATTCATTTATTACCATTTTAAGTGAGAATGTTTAACTGTTTTATTCTTTGTAGGAATTTTGTTTTATTTTTACTTGCTGCTAGTAAGATTTTAATATACTTGTGCATCAAACATGTTTATGACATATATCTAGGTTTAAGATTCAATTCACTGATTGCCTGAAAAATGGTGGTTTCCTTCAGTTTTTCTTCACCTTTAGAAAATTTTATTTTTTATTCTCCTGGTAACTCCTGTCCATCTTCTGTTCTTTCACATTATTTTCATATCTTTGTCAATTTTTCCATTTTGTCTACTTAGTCAAGAATTTCTTCATGTCATTGATAAATTTCAAGCAACATCAATTAAAACCATGGCTACATTATGGTTACATTCCTCTAGTATGGTTTTTGGTCTCCTTGCCACCATTCCTTATTATATTCATGTTCAGCTTAAATATAATGTGATGCCTGTTCCTTAGATTCATATCTATTCATATTCCATTGGTAGCAATAAACTAATTTACTGAAATGTCCTTACAGTAGATTAATTTCATAGGACTTCCCATTTAGTGATCTAGATATTTTGCTCTTTACCATGTTCTGTCATTTTTTTTCATAAATTTATGATTACAAAGTCAGTAGTTTCTGTACTTATTATCAAAGATGTCCAGAGGTAGCTGAAATGCAGTGGTCACCATGAATAATTGTCCTTGGCCTTTTCCTCCTACTATAGACAAGTTGGCCAAATAGTCATGGACAGTGGACCCTTGAACAACGGGATTTGAATTGCATAGGTCCACTTATACATGGATTCTTTTCCACTAAATGTGTACTGTAGTACAACACGACCTGTGGTTGGATGAATCCACAGTTGTAGAACCACAGATAAGGAGGACTGTCTATAAAGTTATACTCTGATTTTCCACAGTGCATGGAGATGGCACGCATAACTCCCTCATTGTTGAGGCCTCAACTTTATTTTGTAGGACAAATTAAGGTACCTAACTCAGAGTTTAATTCCCAGTTCTAGGCAATTTTAAAAATTAAAATAACATTGAAATGCAGTTTTATCCCTCTCACCCTACTATTTCTGTGACATTCTGAGTAGAGGTACTGCATAAATACTGGTTTTCAGCATGTACAGCCTCTAGGGTTTCTTTCCTTAACCTACCTATAGTGTTTTTTATGAAGGGAGTACAAACACTATAATTCACCAGGCCTCCATCATGTGTTTTTTTACTTTTTAGTTAGTTGTTTTCTGGAACGTTTCAGAATGTATTTGATTGCAGTAAAGTGTTCATGGATCCGTTGCTTTATTATCTTCCTCAGTTTGTCTCATTCTTGAAGCAAAGCCAGGGAATACCCCAAGCTAAAAGCTGAATACATTTTGCTAAGCTCTGCTCTATTTATTTTATACTGTGTATCTGTAGACTCCATATTCTTGCATTATACAATATGTTATTCCTAGATATTTTCCTTGTTCTTAAGATAGAAAAAAAATAATTTTATTCTATTTTAGGCAAAAATGAGAAATGCTATTTTGAGAAAGTTTAACATATTTTATTTTTAATGTTACTTAGTGTTATAATTGTAGGAAATAACTTGTAAAGGGTAATTATTGTTCAAGGTTCATACACATTTCAACTGAAAGCATTTTTAAAGCAACTCGAGTTAGATATGATATTCCATATAAGATATAAAGAAATAGAACATAAATAGCTAATATTAATTTCCTGTATATTTGGGGCAGAAAGCCACAAAATTGTGAGATGTTAGGATACATAAGGGAAGATACCAACATAATACTTGACTAAACAATTAATATTGGTGGTGGAATAAATGTGTCAATAGATAAAAGATTAATTGGCTATGACTAAAGTGTGATCAATAAAACTAGCATTAAATGGTGGCAAAAATAAGTGTGATTAATGTGAAGGGGTGGTAGCAATTAATGTAATAAAAATTTGAGTGAAGAGAAGGAAAAAATAGTTTTTCCAGAATTCCTGCTAAAACTGTGTTTAAATGTAGTTTTCTTAATTTTAGTGGTGTATATTCAATGAGAAAATTCAAGTATGGGAAAATACTCTTATTAGTTAATTAATTCAACTTTATTGAGACAAGATATTCATTTAAAAATCATCAATTTTAAGTGTACAGTTCAAAGTTTTGTATTTTATATACATATATATTCATGCAACCACTATCACAGTCAAAATATTTATTTTTTCTATCCCCCACATTCAGTTAAAAATGTTTCATCATCTCATTCATGATTTTTTTCTTTAATCAATGGGTTATTTAAGGTGTATTATTCAACTTCAAAATATTTTTGCTAGAAGTACTCTTTTTTTTGGTCTTTGTGCTTTAATTTCAGGTATAAGTTCCTTGTGGTCAACCTTCTTGGTATGATTTCAGTTTTTAAAAAGTTATTGAGATTTGTTTTATGTCCAATAATATGGTCTATCTTGGTGAATATTTTATGTGCAGTTCAAATAATTGTTAACCTGCTGTTGTTAGATGAAGTGTCCTATCATTATTGGTTGATAATGTTATTCAAGCCACCTGCATTCTTACTGAATTTCTCCCTACTTATATCATTGATAATTGAGAATGGAAAACTTAAAACTCCATTTATAATAATGAATTTGCTTTTTTTCCCAGTTATATCACATGTGATTCATGTGTTTAAGTGCATATATACTTTTTATTAAGTGCATATATACATCTAGAATTGTGAAACCATTTTGATGACTTGAGCACTTTATTATCATGAATAAAGTGCTTTATTAAGTGCATCAAGAGACATCTTCTTATCCCTAGATACATTTTTATTCCAAAATCTGCTTTGCCGATATTATATAGTCATACCAGCTTTCCTGTGTGTAGTGTTTGCATTGTATGTCTTTTAACATATGTGTGGCTTTATAGTAAAAGTAGATCTTTCAGAAGATGATTGGATACTGCTCTTTTATCTTATCTGACCATCTCTGGTTTTCAATTGGATAGTTAGACCCTTTATAGTTAATCATGAATATTGACATATTTCAAATTAAGTGTATTGTTTTCCTTTTGGTTTTCTATGTTTCCTTTTGGTTTTCTATGCTCCTCATACATTTTTAACATTTTTCTTGTCCTCCATTGAATGAATTGAGAATGTTTTATGAAATCTATTTTAAGTCTGCTATTTATTAGATTATTAGTTATATCTCTTTTTGGTATTTACTATGTCTTTTACACTATATATTTAACTTAATCTACCTTCAAATAATTGTATACTTCATATATTTTGAAAGAAACTTACAGTACATATCCACTTCCCTGCCCATCCTTTGTGATACCATTTTTATACATTTCACATGTACATTGTTTTGAACCCATACTACATTTCTCTTATTTTGCCTTAAATGATCACTTATTATTCAAAGAGAATTTAAGATGAGGAAAAATCTTTCATATTTATGCACATATTTGCTATTTCTTGTGATGCTCATTCTTCTGTATAGGTCCAAAGTCCATGTTCTTTTGATCTGAAAAAAACTTCTGCAATCTTTCTTACACATTTTTTGATGATAAATGCTATCAGCTTTTTATTGTTTAGCCTTAAAATGTCTTTATTTCACCTTTATTTTGGAGATATAATTTTGGGGGGTGTAGAATTCTACGTTGGCACTTTCCCCCTTTGTAGTTTAAAGGTATTGCTCTATTGTTTTCTGGATTCCATTATTTCCGACAAGAATTCTATTTTTATTTGTGTTCCTCTCTTAAATAACATTTTTGAGCTTAATTGAGATTCTGAGACCAGTATGATTATAATTTTCATCAATTGTTAGAAAGCTTTTGACTGTTTGGTACTCTAAAATCTGATTTTTCTGGTGCCACAGGTCACCAGAATTTTTTATTGGTGGTCGTGTCCTTTTTACCCTGTTTCATTTGGATAGATTCTATTACTATGTCCTAAAGTTCACTAATCTTTTCTATAGTGTCTTTTGTAGTATTAATTTTCATTACTCAGTGTTTAATTTGGGTTTACTCTTCATTTGTATTTTCTCCCCTACTTCATTTGTATTTTCTCCCCTACTTATTTGAGATAATGACCATATTTACAACTTTTTTAACCTCCTTGTCTGTCCATTGTATTATTTATGCCATTCTTTTGTGTGTTTCTATTGATTGATTTTTCTCTTGATTATGGGTCATATTTTCTTGCTCATTTTCATGAATGTTAATTTTAAATTGAATCCTAGACACTGTAAATTGTATGTTATTTGATGTTACATCTTGCTGTTTTCCTAAGTGAGTGCTTGGTTAATTTTTTTTTTTTTCTTCTGTTATGCAGTTAATTGGAATCAGTTTTAATCCTTTTCAGGCTTGTTTTTAAATTTTGTTGAGGGATGCCCAGGAGCATTTTAATACAGAGTTAACTTTGACCCCCTACTTTGCAAACACATTTTACATAATTTTATTCAAAACCCTTGTATTACAAGGTCTTTATATTCTGGTTTAGGGAAGCACAAATATTTCTTAGCCTTTTGTGAGCTCCAAAAATTTTTCCGCCTACTTCTTTCTGGGGGTTCTTTCCTGAGAGTGAGGTTTCTTCTCATAGCCTAGCTCAGCATATATCCAAAGCCTGGAGGCGATCCCTCATCTCTATAGATGTCTCTTGGTGTGCAGCTTTCTCCTTCCTGGTACTCTTTCTCATAAATTCTAGTCACCTTCACCTGCTGGTACTCTTATCTATTTCTGTTCAAGTCATCTGAACTGGTGGGTTTGGGTTGGAATTAATCTCATGCCCTGGAAACTGCCATCAGGTGGTATATTTCTAGAGTTTTCCTTTCTCCTCCATTTACTCAAGAATTATAATCCTGTGTTGCCAATATTTAAAAACTTGTTTCACATATTTTGTTTGGTTTTCTATCTGCTTAGGACAGAAATCTAAATCTGGTTCTGTTAGGCCATTGTCATACAGTGTAGATGATAATTATTTACTTTATTTCAACTTAAGTTTTGTTCTGCATTCCAATAATTTTAACCTCTTCTGAAAATAAAACTCAGTTATTTTTACGTTTTAATTCTACCACCTCCAACCAGGTCATGCTGCAATTCGCTAGGGAGGGTCCATTTACCTTGAGTCTATATATTAGTTTCCAGGAGAGCTATTCCTTAACCAAGATAGTTCAATCAGATCCAGTGTTTTTTAGATTTTGAATTATGCTTAAGATCCAGAAATTTATGATGCAGCTGGAAGCCTCTGTGCCTGGCTTATAGACTAGCCTTTTTAGTTACTCTGAAAAATGTGAATTAAAGTTGAGATTAAACATATTTATCACGTAGTTATTTCATTCAAGAACTATTTTTTAAGCTTCTACTAGGTGTCAGGAATTGCTCTAGTATTAATCCATTTAATTCTCATAATAACTATTCAGTAAAGAAACTGTTATTATCCACATTTTATTGATTTGAAAAATATAGCCACAGCAAAGCATAGTGACTTGCTTCCTAATCTCACAGCTAGTAAATGAAGTAAAGAGGATTTTTACCCAAGTAATCTATCTCCAGTGTTGGAATTCTTAACAACTATACAGTACAGCCCTAGATACAGTTAAAGCAGCATTCAGATAAGCATTTATTGTCTAAAAATACATATTCATAAACGATAGGATGAAAATAAGTGAATTGAGCAAATTAAAGTTAGAACAATAGCAACAATAAAATAAATCCAAAGAAAGCATAACCAAGCTTAATAAAGGTAGAAATAGAAATTTTACAATTAGAAAATTTAAAAAATGACCTCACTAATAAATTTATGCAAGAATTTGATCTTTGGGGGAAAATGATAAACCTTTAGATAATACAGTAAAAAAGAGGAAGAATGCATAAATCACAAAATAAGAAATGCTTATAAGGAAATATCCTCACACACGCACACACAAAAAACTGGTTTAAAAGAATCTTAAGAAACAATATTGATTACTATACAAATAAATTTTAGAATATCAGTAGAATAGACAACTTAATAGGCAAATATAATTATAAAACTGACCATAGAAGACAGAAAGCAAACTCACCAATCACAATAAATAAAAGAAAGAAAATTATTGAAGAACTACTCTCCAAAAGAGCACACAGATGTTTTCATGGGGCAATTCTATTAAACTTTTAAGAAATAAAAATTTCAGTTGTATTTAAACAATTTGAAGGAAGAAAATCTTTAAAATTCTTTTTAAGGTGCTATCATAATATTGGTATCAAAACCTAAGAAAAGTAGCACTAAACAGACAACTACAGATAATTCAAAAGCATTCTAAAAAAAATGACATACTATTAACAGGTATGGCTTATCTATGAATTCTAGAATTACTCAAATAATTTTCTGTATTAATGGGAAAAGCATACAATTAGCTCCATAGATATTAAAAAGGTATTTTGTAAATTTAAACATTTGCTCTTGGTTAAAAACTCCAAAAAAAATAACAAGAGTTAGATAATTTCTTTGGAGAGGAGGATATATATCTATATATAGATATCTTCTGAGAAATGTTTATTTCTCTGCAGAGTGCCTTGGAGTGCTTGCATAGTGCTTGTTGGGTATGTAGACAAATCTGCCTGCAGGAAAATTCTCCTCCATTTTTGGCTGTCTATCAAATCATGTTCTTTCTCCTCTCTTCTTCTAGAACATTGACTAGTATCCATCAGAGTGTGTGTAAATGTTGACAAAAAATGAGAATAGACAATGGTCAAGAAACTACCACTCTTTGCCACTGTAAAATATTCTTGAATCATGAAATTATAAGCAGGAGGATAAAGAAATGTAGGATGAAGCAATATACACTATTTCAGCAGTGAATTAACTGGTTTCACGTCAGTTACTTAGAACATGAAGATCCAGATCCACGCCTGATTTTTAAGCTTTCTGTTATGTGTCCCACCTCAGTTATTTCCAAGGTTGCCATACTCCTTATTTCTAGTATGGGTTTGTTTCTATTCTTTCACTTCTTTGAGATTTATTTATTCACAACTTCTAAACATTGTGCAAAACACAGCAGAAGGAGTATTTCCTAACTGAAACTTATCACTGACAAGACCAACTGACATTGATCATTCCCCTTCCTTGATTGCTTGGTGCTCCTATGTTACAAGCTACCACTTTTGAAATATATTTTAAAACAATTTAATGAAGTGTGGTGTTTCTATGTTAAACACTTGAGTAAAACATATAGTGTTCTATATTTTTTAAATTTTCCCTCAGCATATCGTAGGGCTCATTTATTATAATTTCTTTGTTTGAATTTTTATGATTTTGAGGATTTGTCATTAAACTATGCTTTTATTTTTAATGGTTATATTTATAATTTCACAATTAATTAACTTTAGACATACCTTAATCATACATTATGAAGAAATTTGTGCATATATAATCTTTCATTACACTAGCTCATCTCATCTTCTTGGCACTTTCTCCTGGGGGCACTTCTTCATTTCATGCCTAGTGCCACCCCCATCCACTGGGACATGAGGGTGCTTTCTGTCTCTCTGGTTCTCTGGTAAAACCCCATGTATTAATGGCTTAAGTGTATATTAACTTGGCATTCATTAATATGTGTTTAGTTTTCTATGATTAGCAGCTGTAAAGCTGCTTACCACCTAATTTTGCTTAGCCTCATTACAGCTTCCCTTTTGCATATAGAATGTGCTGCATAAAGGTTCTCTTGGGCTAATGATACTAGACTTCACTCTCAGAAAAGACTCTGGATTAGCTTTTCTATATACTTAACTTACTCTGTGTCCTGTGTGTCTCCGGTGGTCTATGATCTGCTATGGCTATTATCCCTTTATTTGGTCCAAATTTCCTTGTATTTATCAAAGTTTCTATGGTTTGGCCTGTGACCATTTCCTAATGAATTGAAGATAAGTTTTTCCTCTTTATTCTTTGTATTATTTGAATTGATTTTTGAAAAGACAATGCCATATGCAAGGCTTTCTTCCTTCAATATATCCTGTCAACTTATTACGGTACATATTGTCTTTCAAGTTGATTTATTGTTGCCTCAGATGTCTTTTACGCCTTGAATTTGAGCTCTTATCCCCAACATGATAACTTATGGATGGAAATGTTACTGCTAGGTGACTTGAGTTCATTAATCTATGACTGTGACATATTAAATTATGTATTCCATTTTTCATGTGTGACAGACACATTATGGATCATTCTCATTTAATGAGTTATCATTTTTCACTGAATAACAAATGTATAATTATACATGTTATTAATTACCTACAATTGTTTATTTCTTCTGAGCAAGTAAGAAAAAGTATAAAATGGAAATTCATTATTCAGAATAATAGTGCATATCTATGAAACTCATTATCAATTTCTAATCTGTCCATCTTTTTTTTTCTTAATAGATAGTATTTTAAGTGAACAACCTAAAAAATCTCTGTTAAAATCTTGCAGCTTTATAGAGATTTCCTTTTTCATCCATTGTTTCATCACATTCATATGGATTATTTTTTATAGTATCCCTCAAGTGGCAAAAACAGTAAATTTTTTGCTTCTATTTATGAACAGAACTTAATATGATCTCTAGGCTGTAAAATATTTTATGTTATTTTTGTATACCTAAATGTGAGCATTTTTTATACTACAGTATACTACTTTACACCTCATCAACCATGAGTTCTGGTGCACTTCAGTTGCAGAAATAGCAATGAGCTTTCTGAAGCAATGCCTAGTGTGCATTACAATAGCGAGGACTTTTAAAATTTTATTTATTTATTATTGTGGTAATAATCAATAGCATGAGATCTACCTTTTATATATAAAGGTTTAAGTATATTAACCATAAACACAATGTTGTACAGAAAATCTCTATAACTTATTCATCTTGCATAACTGAAACTTTATACATGTTTCAACAGTAATTCCTCATTTCTTTCTCTCTCCAGCTCCCAGTGATGACATTCTGCTTTCTGCTTCTGTAAGTATTATACTATATCCCCTATATAATATAAGGGAATCATAAAGTATGTGTTCTTCTGTGACTGCCTTATTTTACCTAGCTTAATGTTATCAAGATTCATCCATGTTATTGTGTATAGCAGGATTTCCTTCTTTTTATGGCTGAATAATATTTCATTGTATGTGTGTGTGTGTGTGTATATATATATATATATATATATATATATATATATATATATATATATATATATACCACATTTGTCTTTCTTACTATTTTAGTTAGCATTTTCTTTCTTTCCCCCTTCCCCTTTCTCCTTTTTTATTGTCCCTTCTCCTTTCTTTCAGCCCTTATTCCCTTCTTTCTTTTTTCTCTCTCTCTCCCTTCTTTCCTTACTTTTGAGCACCTTTAAGATCTACCCTCTAAGCAAATTTAAAGTATACACTACATTATTGATAAGTATAGTCACATTGCTGTACATTAGATCTCCAGAACTTATTCATCTTGTATAATTGAAACTTGGGATGGTTTAACCAACATTATTTCATTTTTTCCTCCTCCCAGCTCCTGGTAACTACCATTATACTCTCTTGTTTTATGAGTTTGACTACTTTAGATTTCACATATACATGAGGTCATACAGTATTTATCTTTCTGTGTCTGGCTTGTTTCACTAAACATAGTACCTTCCAGGTTCATCCATTTTATCACAAACGGCAGAATTTTACTTTCTTAAGGATGAATAATATCCAGTTGCATGTGTGTGTGTGTGTATACATAAATATACGTGTTTTCTTTATTCGTTCATCCATCGATGAACTCTTGTTTTTTTTCATATTTTGGCTATTGTGAGTCATACTGCAATGAACATGGAAATTCACATCTCTCCCAGATTCTGATTTTATTTCCATTAGATATGTACACCCAGAAGTGGGATTGCTGAATCATAAGGTAGTTCTGTTTTTTATTTTTTGAACAACCTCCATACCATTATCTGTAATGGCTGTACCAATTTACATTCCCATCAACATGTACAAGGGTTTCCTTTACTCCACAGTCACCCCAAACTCGTTATTTCTTGTCTTTTTGATAATAGCCATCCTTACAGGTGTGAGGTGTTATCTCATTGTGGTTTTGATTTGCATTTCCCTGATGATTTGTGATATTAACCATCTTTTCGTATACCTGTTGGCCATATGTATGTCTTCTTTGAAGGAATATCAATTCAAGTCTTTTGCCCATTTTAAAAATAAGATTATTTGGCTTTTGTTATTAAGTTGTAGGAGTTCCTTATATATTTTGGAGATTAACCCTTATTGGATAGGTGGCTTACAAATATTTTCTCCCATTCTATAGGTTGCCTTTTCACTCTGTTGACACTTTCCTTTGCCTTGCAGAAGCCCTTTAGTTTGAGTTAATCCCACGTGTCTATTTTAATTTTTGTTGCCTATGCTTTTGGTGTTACATCCAAAAAACTCATTGCCCAGGTCAATGTCGAGATTGTTCCCTATGTTTTCTGCTAGGAGTTTCAAAATTTGGGGTCTTACATTTAAGTCTTGAATCCACATTCAGTTGATTTCATGTGTATATCCTGCTTCCCAACTTATGAAATAAAAGGATATATCAAGGTGGTAAGAATAATATGAGCAAAGACCCTGCAACATGCAAAACATTTGCTTTTAAATTATATATTTGACTACCTTTCTATCCTTAATATACATTAAGGTTATCATCTTTGTATTTCTAGTCTCACGCAATTGAATATAGTATACTGATTCAAGTTGCTAATGTTTGTCCTCAGTACCTCTGGTTCTCTTTTAAATGCATTTCAAGTCCATTTTTAACTATAAGTCATTCCTGAAGTTCCCACTGAAGTACTTGATTATTTGATAATTTCTTCCATAACTTAGTCATTACCCCTTATTTTTAAACATCCTGCAGTATATTGATATTTTGCTCTGTGTTTGGTCTTCTCAACTAGATTGCAAGACCTTGTATTGGCAGGTCCACAAATTATATATCTTTATATTTTCTACCAGGTCCTTCATAGAATAAATACTATAATAATATTAATCATAATAACTAGCTTTTCTTAAATTCTTATTACATGGCAGGGAAAAGTGACAAAAAAGATTGTTATAAATGAATACTGTGAAAAGGCACTTTCTGAACTGAACAACAAAAATTAAACACTTGGATAACTTCCAGGATTTGCTAGTTAGATTTCTATGGATACAGCATGCATGTTTATACAAGCTAATAGACAGACTAGACTTAATGAAAAATAATACCATCCTCATTCCTATGCTGCTATTCTGGCTGAGTTAGTTGGCTTCCATAGCTCTGCAGCCTCTACATATTCATGTTTACCAGCTGTATGTCATTGATGTATCAGGAAAGATAAGCTCCATTCGTAACAGAGAATTTATGATTTAATTCAGATTGGTTGGCCAATGTTCCTTTGTTTGAACTCTACCACATACTTTTCTCTTTCATGCTCTGGGCCCTTTGCTTTATGCTAGTAATTGTGGAGACTCTTTCATCTTCTGGTAGCTATGCCAACAACATTCACTAGTGAGAAATCGGTACAGACCTTTTCCTCACAAGAGACCATGACGATCCTGCCTTCAGATCTGCACATATGTGCAAGGAATTTATCTTTTCTTAGCTGACAGCAGTGCTCATGTACCCAGAGGCAAATGTGAATGTGCTTGAATACCCCAGGAAGATAGCCTAGGTCTACTAGATAGCTCTATCCTACTAGAGCTAAGGCAGTGTGGATGTTGGAGAGATGTTGTAAATGAATGTGTAGAAGCTGCTTGATTCTTCTTGGTGGGGCTTATCTCATTCAAGTCATCTTATATCCGTAAGATGAAGAGAATAAGAGGAAGCAATGTGAATTTTTAATTAATCTAAACTGTGTTTTATTATGCACAAATGCTAACTTTCCCTAAAATGCTATACTGTATTTTGAGATGTGAAACAAAAATTACTATTTTTCCATGCTGACATAGTGTTGAAATTCAACTAGTTCTCAGTGCTTATACCAGTTCCAGAAACATGCTGTCAAAAACAAAGAAAATTACAGAAAATATTCTATAGAAACATTATGATTTTAGTTTTGATATCCTGTTAATATAGATAAGGGTTTCATTGTACAACTGCATCTCTAATTATAGGCCGGAATTCGACATTATCCATTTATTTGCCTTACTTTATAAAGTCTTAAGTTGTATAAAATGGATTACATTACAAATAAGTTAATAACTCATTTGACACCTATTTTACATCAGGCACAGATATAGTTACTAGAAATAAAAATATGAATAAAATGTAATCCATGCACTCAAGAATATCACAGTACAATTCATGAGACAGATATGTAAGCTATTAATATGACAACATAGTAATAGATATTTTCTTACTCATAGACCTTGTGTATTGAATTAAAATATAGAAAAAATAAAATGTTAAATAGAACATCAAACTTGAAATATTTCATTATTAGGTACTTTTTCTCCATATATTTTAATTAGAAAAAATAATGTGGCAGATGTTACTCTATGTGAAGTTAAAGATTTGTAGAATTGAATGCTTACCTGTTTAGATTTTTCTGTGCTGGCAGTAAACTGTAAGGTTGACTTTCCTTAATATTTTACTATCGAATGTGATTATGAGACAAATTTAGTGTAGTTAATTCTAACAATAATTATTTATAAGGTCATAATTAGTGATTATGTGATGTTGCCAAGTCCTAAGTCATGTTATTGGGTTATAGCCATTATTAATTCAACCTTTAAATTATATGTAGTGTTAGTATTTCAGTATTATATTGCCGTTTCTTTAACTGGGGACTCTGGGCCATTATCCTAGAAAATAATTAAGTACTCTCCCAGAACACTTTAGAAATAACACTATAATTAAAATAATCACTGTGGCAACTCTGCTAATTAAAGGTTAATACCAAATTCCCCAGCAGCTACCTTTTTTTCAGATGCTCGTCATTTTCAAACACCTAATTTTTTCATGATTAGAACTCTTTATGTAATATCATATGGCCTAACTTGCCTAGTCTGAAAGATAAAAACAGCACATTCATTTTAACCAAATTGAAATTGTTGATTGATTATTATGGTCACCATATAAAATTGTGGCCTAAGTTATTTTTAAACTGCAAGAAAGTGTTCCCAGGTGTCCTTATTGTGATGAGTACAAATTAGCGACAGGAAAATAATCACAAAATATCAACACTCTGAGCTCCTGCCTCCTTGGGTGTTAATCTCTTTTATGTTTTTCTTTTTCCTTCTTACATAAAATTTCCCTTTGTCTTCTGAGGTATGAATCATTGCCTGTTCTCTCGCTACTGCCACTAGTCAGGTGTAGAAATACAAACACACTCTTCTGTCTCTCCATCTTCTCACTGCCTATTGGAAGTGTTCTAGTTTATCAGTTCTTAAATGCTTTTTCCATGAACCTTATAGATGGAAAAAAAAAAACAGCTGAAAGACCACATGCTTTGATATTCTAAAAATTAAAGGAAAAACTTGAAATTAGTTTATTTTTATTATTTATTTTATTTTAGTCAATGTCAAATTTAAGTACAGGTTAATAGTTTGGGGATAAAATCCTAGTTCCAACACTTAAATAACCTTGTGTAAGGTTTCACCTTTGTGTTTCAGTTTTTCATTTGAGAAAGTTGGGCTAATAAAAGTCCCTTCTTAACTGAGTTTTTTTAAGGGTGAAATTGATCAACATATGAACAGTTCTTGAAACAATGCTTGATACAGAGAAGTACTGTATGTGTTCACTATTAGTAATAGTAATGCAGTCAGTATAATAATTACTACCAAATACTCCCTTACTCCTATGTACAAAATTGAACCATTAAGGATGCATGACATTTATCTGTAATAATGAAAGAAAAACCTTTTATTTTTCATATATTGTTGCCTAGCAATCAGTCCTTATAGCCCAACATTGGGCTGGATTCCAGTTTTTGACAAAACCTGCTCTGGGTTCATCACTCATCATCATAGTCTTAAGGTGCTAAAAAGTAGAGTCCTGATGGCAGCTCCAGAGATTTGCTGACAAACAAAGGAAGTTGGAATCCCTAAGAGGGTATAGGTACCAAAGACAGTTAGGGACTTTATAGTGCCATCCCTGAAGGTCTACAGGAACACAGTAACTACAAGATTTCTGCATGTACTCCAGGCCAGGAATATATCTCCTCTGGTTCCCCCTAGTTAAGCCTGGCAAAATCAGAGGAAGCATATCCTTCTTCCTCTGTGATACATGCAGTGGAAGTAGCCTCGGACTCAAAGCATTTGTAATTTTCCAGTGTTTCCCCTACATTGCCACCTCAGCACCAGAGTGTCTAAACTGTGAGAAGTTTAGAAGATCCTCCTCAGATTTCAGGCCTGCATCCATCTCTTTTTTTACAATACTTAGACTTTGGCACTAAGTGCTGCATACTGACCCATGCTGCAAATTCCCTGGTAGAAGATTTACTCCTCTGAGATCTGAAGTCCTTTCCTCTATAGGGCATCAGATATCTGGTTATATCCTTGAAATATCGCATAGCGATTCCTGAAACAGTTTTTTACAATTTCTTTGAGAGCAATTAGGTCCCAGTTCTAAGTTTTGATCATAATAGTAAGGTATACTCTGACATTTTACTTACTATAGTTGAGACATTTGATGTTTTTTCATATCTAAGGTTTAACAATGTAATATCTTGTAAAAGAAAGAATTAAACAATTTAATAATCAACAATGGGGATAACTAGAAAAACTTTGGGGTGTTCATATAATGCAATGGTATACAGTAATAAAAATAATCTAATTTATATTTATTAACATGAACACGTTATAGCAATCGAAAAGAGTGTAGTACTGAAAGGAGGATACAGATAATCTTATTTATTGCAACTTAATATTTAAATGTACTGAGACCTATTAACAATACTAACAACAATGATAATAACAATAACATTTATTAAGCACCCATATGCCAGGCACTGCATGAAGCACTTTACATTGTTTATCTTACCCAATCTTGACCCTAACCCTATAAAGTTATAATATGGGGAAAATAAATTGCAGTGTTTAATCAGAAAGGCCAGATAACATACACAAGGACACCAAACTATTATGTGGTAGAATTAGGACCTAAGGAGGCAGTCAGGTTCCAGAGCATGTACTCTCATCCTCTGGTGGAGACCAAAACATTCAGGTTATCACTGAAGGATGGGCTTATCTATGAATTTAAGTGTTTTTCCTTAATTGTTTTCTTATATTTGTTCATAAGCACGTGTCATGAGTCCTAAGAATTACTAATTTTTCTTTTGTTCACAAATTGTCTGATTATTTATTCATTCTAGAACTTGAGCCAGGATGAGGATGAAGCGCATCAGGCTACAATTTCACCGTGTCTTGTTTCACTTCTACTCAACATTGCAAAATGTTTTCCATTCATGCGTACATTCTTTTTTTGGGGGGGAGGGTGGATTTACCACACTTTTATTACAAGTAGTCAGTGAAAAAAAGGCTTTGAATAGCTATTTCTGTTTTTTTCTGTTTCTTGGTTTGTCCACTTTTCTTCTCTCCTTTCTTTTTCTTCTTAATGAGAACAGTTTTTTTCTATGACAAACAAACTTTTATGCAGTTTTTAAAGCAAAATTAAGTCCCTGCTTAGGTTTACTGATGTTCTTCAAATTAGGATTTGAACTTTTCTTCTCTATGAACAGAACCATGCTTATAGTTTTTAGCAGAAATTATTGTGTACTCACTAGTGTCAGGTACTGTTCTAGGAAATGGGAATAAATAAGTTTACAAAACAGATAAGATCTCTTTTTGTGAAGCTTATATTATAGTAGGAGAAAATAGACATGAACAATTATAGAAATATGTATTTTTTTATCATTATATTAAGGAAAACCAAACAGAATTATGTAGTAAACATTGAATAGAGTGTGGTAGTTGGTTGGTTGGTTGAGGAAGGCTTCTCTAAGGGGGTGATAATAAACAAAGACCTGAATGTTTAGAAAAAGCCAGCCATGTGAAGACTTCATGGATGAATATTTCAGAGGAAAACAAAGTACAAAATCTCTTAAGTAGAAATGAACTTGGCAATTTTGAGGTACAGAATTAATCTCTCTAACCTTCAGTTTTAATCTCTCTAGCCTTCAGTTTTTTAGTGCAAGGACTGTGAAGATATATGAACTATTTTATAAAGGCCTTAAATATGATCAGGAATGTCTATTATCAGAAGTCTAAGGTTAAAAGAAATATAATAATATTAATTATGTTTCTAATATTATGTTTCTTTAAAAAAAATTAAGTCATTTTTATCCACATTCAAAGGAGAAAGAAATCCAACATGCAGAGCACCCCACAGTAACATAAAAATCAAAATTCTGGCAATCCATCAAGAATGTGATAAAAATTAAACAAAAGGAGAGCATGTAAAAGCTGTCCTCATTATTGTTGTGCATTAATTCTTTTGTTCAATTATATTGGCAAAAGAGACTTCAAAACCAAGCAGATTAATGATCCTAAAAGTTTAAGCTCCCTCTCAAACTACAGAATTGTCTTGTGTTCTGCCTCCTCAAACTACAGAATTGTCTTGTGTTCTGCCTCCATCTGGTCTTAGCTTTTTATTTTACGTGTCATTATGTATTCAGCATTCAGTTATTGCAGTGAGGAGCATTTCTTTAGGAAAAAATTGACTGTTGCCACCATAGTAAAGGGACTAACACACTACGATTCAATTGAACCTTTGATGTTTGTTGTTTTTTATATATGTGGATTTTGAAAAGGAGTCTCACCAACTCCTCATATGGCTACGTTTTGACCCTCCTCTCAATACGGTCCAGTTTATGCAGCAGAAAGTTTTGTTTCCTAACTCTTAACTTAAGGACTTTCACACTTAAAAGCTTCATATGAATTAACTCTGCCCATCAGTGACATATAGTATTTGAATCCCTTCATAGTTCTTTTAGCCTCAGGCATTAAAGTTGCTTACATGGATTTTTTTTTAAATTCTGACATATCATACAGTTTTCTTTTTTTGTTTTTTTTTTTTTTTTAGTTTACTGAGAAATAACTGACATATATCCCTGTGTAAGTTTAAGGTATACAGCATAATGGTTTGACTTATATATACAACTTGCCCTTTCTATCCATCAGATTCTGTATCTGTGGATTCAACCTGCCATGGATCAAAAGTATTAAAAAAAAAAAAAAGTTCAGAAAGCTCCAAATAAAAACCCTTGAATTTTCTATGTGCCAACAACTATTTACACTGTACTAGAGATGATTTAAAGTATATGGGAGGATATATGTAAGTTACATGCAAATACTACGCCATCTTATACAAGGGACTTGAGCACCCACAGACCTTGGGTTTTATAGTGGGATCCTGGAATCAATCCCCTGCAAATACTGAGGGACAAGTGTATTGTGAAAAGATCACCACAATAGGTTTAGTTAACATGCATCATGTAGGCACAATAAAATAAAATTCTAGTGATGAGAATTCTTAGGATTTACTCTCTTAACAACTTTCCTTTGTATCATGCAGCAGTGCTAACTATTGTCACGTGTTGTACATTACATCTGTAATACTTATTTATCTTACAACTGGAAGTATGTATCTTTTGACCACTTTTCACCAATTCCTCCTCCTCCTCTCCCGTCCCACTAACCACAAATCTGATCTGCTCTGCTGTGAGTTTGGTGAGTTTTGTTTTTGCTTTATTTAAAATTCCACATAAAAATGAGGTCATACAGTTTTTATTTCTTTGTGTGACTTATTTCATTTAGCATAATGCCTTCAAGGTCCATCCATCTTATTGAAAAGTGTAGGATTTCCTCATTTTTTATGCCAAAAAGTACTTCATTGTATTTCATTGTGTTTGTGTGTGTGTGTGTATATATATATACACACACACATACATATATATACCACATCTTTATTCATTCATTCATTCATCATTGGACACTTAGGTTGTTTTCATATCTTTGCTATTGAAAATAATGCTGCTCTGAACAAGGGGGTGCAGATATCTTTTCGTGTTAGTGTTTTTGTTGCCTTTGGATATATTCCTAGAAGTGGAATTTCTGGAATATAGGGTAGTTCTACTTTTCGTCATAATGTTTCTACACTGGCTGTACCAATTTACAATCAATCAACATTGCACAAAGTGTTCCATTTTCTCCATATCTACACCAGCATTTGTTATCTTGTCTTTCTGATGATGGCCTTTCTAACAGGTGTGAGGTGATATCTCATTGTGGTTTTAATTTGCATTTTCCTAGTGACAAGACTTGTGACATTAAGCATCTTTTTATGTACCTGTTGACAATTTGTATAACTTCGTTGGAAAAAATGTCTATTCAGGTCCTTTGCCCGTTTTTTAATCAGATTGTTTTTGTTGCTGTTGAGTTGTATGAGGTCTTATACATTTTGGATATTAACCCCTTATTAGGTATGTAGTTTGCAAATATTTTTTCCCATTCCATAGGCTGTCCTTTCACTTCGTTGATGGTTTCTTTTGCTCTGCAGAAGCTTTTTAGATTGATATAGTCCTGCTTTTTTGTTGGTGGTGGTGCTTGTTTTGTAACTTGTGCTTTAGGTGTGATATCCAAAAAATCATTACCAAGACCTGTATCAAGATTTTTTCCTGTGTTTTCTTGTAGGAGTTTTAGTTTCAGGTGTTAAACTTAAGTCTCTAACCCCTTTAGAATTAATTTTTGTGAGTGGTGTAAAATAAGGGTCCAGTTTCATTCTTTTACATGTGAACATCCAGTTGTCCCAACACCATTTATTGAAAAGACTGTCTTTTCTTTATCAAGTGTTCTTGGCTCCCTTGTCAAATATTAGTTAGCCGTGTATGCTTGGTTTGATTTCTGGGTGCTTAACACTGCTCCATTGGTCTATTTGTCTGTTATTATGCCAATATTATACTGTTCTAAATACTATAGCTTTATAGTATAGCTTGAAATAGGAAATATGATGCCTCCTACTTTGTTCTTGTTTCTCAGGAATTTTTTTGCTATTCAGGGTTCTTGTGGTTCCATATAAATGTTTAATTTTTTCTATCTCTGTAAAAAAAATGCTGTGGGAATTTTGATGGGGGATTGCACTGAATCTATAGATGGCTTTAAGTAGAACCTACATTTTAACAGTATTAATTCTTCCAATTCAAGAACATGAGGTAACTTTGCATTTATTTGTCCTTTTCAATTTCTTTCATCAATGTCTTATAGTTTTAGAGTAGAGATCTTTCACATCTTTGGTTAAATTTATAAGTATTAATTTGATGCTGTTGTAAATGGGATTGATTTCTTTTTCAGATAACTTCTTGTTAGTGTATAGAAACACTACTAATTTTTGTATTTTAATTTTGTATTTTGCAGCTTTACTCAATTTGTTTAGTTCTGACAGTTTTTTTGGTGGATTCTTTAGGATTTTCTGTATGTAAAATCTTGTCATCTGCCCATATAGTTTGACTTCTTTCTTTCAAATTCTGTTATAAATGTAGTATACTTCCAAATTTTATTTGCTGGTATTTTGTTGAGGTATTTTCATCTATATTCATCAGAGATACTGGCCTATAGTTTTTTTAGTAGTGTCCTTGTCTGATTTGGGTATCAGGAAAATGCTAGCCTCATAAAATCAGTTTGGAAGCGTTCCCTCTATTCTTTAAAAGTGTTTGACGATTGGTGTTAATTTCTCTTTACATGTTTGGTAAAATTCACCACTGGGGCCTGGGCTTGTAATCAATGGGAGATTTTTGATTACTGATTCAATCTCCTTACTAGTAACTGGACTATTCACATTTTCTATTTCTTCATGATTCAGTCTTGATAGGTTGTATGTTTCTAGCAATTTATCTAGTTATTCTTGGTTATCCAATTTGGCATATGGTTACTCGTATTAGCCTCTTATGATCCTTTGTATCCCTGTGGTAGCAGTTGTAATGTCTCATTTTTCACTTATAATTTTGTTGATTTGGGTCCCCTCTTTTTTTTTTTTTACCGTCATTAGTCTTTCCTGATCTCTATTTCTACTCCAATCTTCATTATTCCCTCATTTTGCTAACTTTGGGCTTGTTGTGTTCTTCATTTTCTAGTGCCTTAAGGCATAGAACTAGTTTGTTATTTGGGATCTTTCTTGCTTCTTAATGTAGGTATTTATTGCTATTGCTTTTCCTGCATCCCATAAGTTCTGGTATGCTGTGTTTCCTATTTATTTGTCTCAAACTTTTATCCATTGGTTATTCAGGAAAATTTTGCTTAATTTTCATATATTCATCAGTTTTCCTCTTGTTATTGATTTCTAGTTTCATGCCATTGTAGTCACAGAATATACTTGGTATGATTTTAGTTTTCTTATATTATATTTGCTAAGACTTGTTTTGAGGTCTATCTTAGAAAATGTTGCATGTGTGCTTGAGAAGAATTTGTATTCTGCTGTTGTTGGATAGAATGTTTTGTGTACATCTGTTAGGTCCATTTAATCTATAGTGTTGCTAATATCTGCTGTTTGAGTCTGTCTGCATGATCTATCCATCGTTGAGAGAGAGTGGGACACTCAAGTCCCCAAATGTTAGTTTTCCTTTTAGCTGTATTAGTTTTTGATTTATTCATTAAGGTGCTTCAGTGTTGGGCACATAGATATTTGCAATTGACAAATCTTCTTGATATATTGACATCTATCATATAATGACCTTTTTTGGTCTCTTTTTTAAGTCTATTTTATCTGATATAAGCATTGCTACCTCTGCTTTCTCAGGTCACCATTTACCTGAAACATCTTTTTCCATTCCTTCACTCTCAGTCTGTGTCCTTAAGGCTAAAGTGAGTCTCTTGTAGGCAGCATAACATTGGACCTGGTTTTTGTTTTCTCTAATCCAGCAGCATAACATTGGACCTGGTTTTTGTTTTCTCTAATCCATTCAGCCATTTAATCCACTTACATTTAAAGGAATTATTTAGATGTAAGGACTTACTATTGCCATTTGTGAATCGTTTTCTGGCTATTTTGTAGATCCATTGTCCCTGCTGTCATTTTTCATGTTTTGATATTTTTTTGGTACCTTAAACTTATAACACACTGTCTTAAACTGATAAAAACTCATCTCACATTTCAGGTTATTGCTGTTATAGTTCATGTAGTTCTCATACCATGTAACTAATAACAACAGATTATTTTATTTATGGGTTATTTCTAATACATTAGTTTTTTAACTTTTAAACTAGAATTGTATTATGCACCACCAGTGCCCTATTACAAACTCTAAATTTGATTACCATTACCAGTGAGTTTTACACCACCTTTTTTTTTTATGATATTAATTAGCATCATTTACTACCACTCAAAGAACTCCATTTAGCATATCTTATAAGCAGGTCTACTGGTAATGAACTTCCTTAGCTTTTATTCTTTTGGAGAGTCTTTACTTGGCAAAGCTGTCCTTCAGAACTGGAGGAGACAGAAATTCTGAGTTGAGAGTTTTTATTTTTCTTTCAGTATTTTGAATATGTCACCTTATTCTCTCCTGGCCTAAAAAGTTTCTGGTGAGCAGTCCATTGATAGTTAGGGAACCCTCATAAGACTTCTCTCTTTTGTCTTGCTGCTTTTAAAATTCTGTCTTTGACTTTTAACAAGTTAATCATAATTTGTAGCACTATTTAGTTTCAACCCATTTTGGGTCCTTTGTGCCTCATGGGTCTAGATGTCCATTTCTCTTCCCAAGTTCAGGAAGTTTTCATCCATTATTGCTTTAGGTATACTCTCTGTCCCTTTCTCTTTTTCTTCTGGATTTCCATAATGCAATTTTTTTTCTTTTCTTTGTGTCCCAAAGTCCCATAGGCTTTTTTCATTCTGTGTCCCAAAGTCCCATAGGCTTTTTTCATTCTTTGCCATTCTTCTTTTTGTTTCTCTGACTGGATAATTTCAAATGCCCCATCATCCAGGTGACTAATTCTTTTGTCTGTGATCTAGTCCACTTTATGATTTCTAGTTGATTTCTAGTTGTTTATTTTTTGATGGGTTTTATTTCTCTGTTAAACTTCTCATTTTGTTTGTGTTCTTATAGTTCACTAAATTTCCTTACGAGAATTATGCTGAACTCTTCTTTAGGGTCAGCTACTGGAGCTTTATTAGTTTCTCTCAGTTCCTTACATTGGTATCTGCATATTTGGGTAATTAGGCCTCTATCCCAGGTTTTACATGTTTGCTCTGGCAGAAAGAGACCTTCACCAGTCAGCCCAATACTAACTAAAAAAGATACATGCGCCCCCATGTTCATTGCAGCATTATTTACAATACCAAAGATATGGAAAATGCCTAAGTGTCCATCAACAGATGAACGAATAAAGAAAATGTCAAATTTTATATATATATATATACATGCACACACATATATAGGAATATATATACATAGGATTGCAATAATGTGGGTGGAACTTGAGGGCATTATGCTAAATGAGATAAGTCAGACAGAGAATATCATATGACCTTATTATATGTGAAATCTAAAAAAATAAAGAGCTCTTAGAGAACTGATTGGGTGTTGGAGGGTAGGTGAAATGGGCAAAAAAGGTCAAAAGTTACAAGTCATGGGGATGTAATGTACAGCATGTGATTATAGTTAATAATACTGTATTGTATATTTATAAGTGCTTATATAATAGGTCTTGAGTTTTCATCACAAGAAAACTAAGTCTGTATAGTGACTATTTTGCAATATTTACAAAAATTTAAATAATCCTCAACACCTGAAAGTAATATAATGTTATATGTCCATTAGTCCTCAAAAATTGACAAGAAAACAATGCAATAGAGACTTCAAAAATAAATATATGTCCATAGTACAGGAAAAGATGCCCTCCATCATTAGCCTTCAGGGATATACATACTTCAATCATAATGAGATAGTATATAATTTTAGAATTTAGGCTAGCTGAAATTTAAAACACTAAATATACCAAGTATTGACAAGTATATGGCACAATTAGAACATATATACATTTCTGAAAGTATAAATAGTTCAATACTTTGCAAAATCGTTCTGCAGTATCTTTTCAATTTAAACATACACCACCATATGACCTATCAATTCCACTTGTAGGAACTGAAAAAACTCAAAATCCTTGTATGCTTGGGGGTGGTAATAGTGATATAATATCATACCACACAGTATGGAAAGAATGAACTGCTTCCACAGGAAACAAAATATATTAATCTCAAAAACAACATAATATTAAACAAAAATAAGCAAAAGAAGAGTACATTCAATATGATGGTTTCAAAAAACATATGTAACCCAACCCTGTGCTTTTTAGGGATGCATGCATATTCATAAAATGTGCTAGGGATGATAAACACATTAATTGGACTATCAGATTTGTAGGCAAGAAGAAAGATGCGATTCAGTAGGGGAGAGACTAATAGTACTGAGGAAGTTGTTTCACAACTGAGTGTCAGTTACACGGTGTTAGGTTACAAATATTTTACATTTAAACTAGTATATAATAACTAAATGTAAGACATAACTTCTAGTTTAAAAAACTATTTCTGAGATAATATGTGTATATATAGCTAGCAGGTTAAGTCCCAGTTCACTGAATTCAAAACTTCATGTAATCATATGTAGAGATTTTTTTTTGTACAACTTAAAAACATACAAAAATGTCAACTGTTGCCTATAGATAAATATTAAAATAACTATTACTCTGAATTTGGATTTATCATTCTCATGTATTTTAAGAATTAATGCTATTCAATGTTTCATCATTTGTCCTCAGGATAAAGTTTAAACTTTCAGTTGCTATTCAATGTTTGACTCAAGCATTCCTAATCAGTGTCATTTTTGCTTGTTTTCTCTCTCTCTCACACACAGATTATTTTACTCCTGGGCTTATAATATCTTTTGATCTGGGTTTTTGAAATGCTATCTACATTCAGAAAACTTTACCTCAATCCTCATATTGCCCTCAAATCTTCTGTGGCACCACTTCCTTAAAATCTTCATGTACTTTTTATAAATGTTGTTAGGTGTTGTTCCAATGTGCTCCTACAACATTCTGCACTTACTTATCATTGCACAATTTACTATTTGTCCCCTCACTGGGATATAAACTTGAGGACCAAGACTGTTTCATTTACTGTTATATACCAAAGACCTCACATACTATCTACAAGTACTGTGTGCTTCATGTGTGTTGTGGAATTAATAAATACGTGTATATAGCCTTTTCAACTTCAAAGTATTTTGCCTAATTCCAGCATTTTTATTTGATAAACAGCTAATTGTTACATTGCACTTATGATAATGTTTTTAGCCCTTGAATTTTCAAATGTTTTCTTCTTTTTCATTGTACAGTATAATACTTTAACTCATCTTTTTGGGGAGCAACTAAGCCCGTGCACGACAACTACTGAGCCCACGCATCACAACTACTGAAGCCCGCAGGCCTAGAGCCTGTGCTCTGCAACTAGAGAAAGCCCACGTGCAGCAATGAAGACCCTTGATATATAAAAATCTATTGCATTTTTATACACTAGCAATGAACAATCCAAAAATGAACAATCTCATTTACAGTAGCAACAAAATAGATAAGTAGAAATAAATTTAGCAAAAAAAGCACCCAACTTGTACAGTGAAAAATACAAAATGTTCAAAGGTATTAAAGAAGATCTAAAAAAATTGGATGATATCTCATATTTATGGGCCCAAACATTTTAAAATGACAATACTCCCCAAATTGATCTATATATTCAACATAATTCCTATCGGTATTCCAGCTTTTTTAATCATAAATTGACAATCTGATCTTAAAATCGATATGGAAGTGAAGATCCAAGACAACCTTGAAAAAGAGGAAGAAGTTGGAAGGCTCACACTGCCCTATTTTAAAATTTACCACCAAGCTAGAGTAATCACGACAACATGGTACTGACATAAGGATAGTGATATAGATAAATAGAACAGAAGTGAGAGCCCAGAAATAAACTTTCATATTTATCAATGATTTTCAGTCAGTGTGCCTAGACAATTCAGTGAGGAAGGACTAATCTTTTCAACAAACAGGGCTGGTTAGCCACCTGTGAAAGAACTCATTTGAACCTCACACCATATACAGAATTTGACTCAAAATGAATCACATGTCTTCATGGAAAAACTCAAACTATAAAACTCCTAAAAGAAAATATGAATACATTTTCATTACTTTATATTATGCCTTGATTGTTTAGCTGTGACACCAAAAGTACAAGCAATAAAAGAAAAAATAGTAAAATTGAATTTCATCAAAATTTAAAACTTTTGTGCTCAAAGAAAGAATACCACCAAGAAAGTAAAAAGACAATACACAGAATGGGATAAAATATTTTTCAAATCATATTTGATAAGCAACTTGAATATGTAAAAAAATTTATAATTCAGCAACAAAAAGACAAATAATCCAATTAAAAAATTATCAAGGGGTATGAATAGACATTTCTCCAAAGAACATACACAAATGGTCAGTAAATACATGAAATGATGCTCAATATTTTTAGTCATTAGGGAAGTGCAAATCAAAACTACACTGAGATGTCAGTTGACACCCACTAGGATGTTTAAAATCAAAGACAGTAACACGTATTGGTGAAGATGTTCAGAATTTGGATTCTTCATCTATTGATGGTGGGAATGTAAAATGGTGCAGCCACTTTGTGAAATATTTTGGCAATTCCTCAATGTGTTAAGCATGCAGTTACCCTATAACCCAGCAATTCCATTCCTAGGTATATACCCAAGAGAAATGAAAACATATGTCCCCTTGTACATGAATTTTCATAGCATTATTCATAATAACCAAAACTGAAAATATCCTAAATGTCCATCACCTTGATAAATGAATAAACAAAATATCTGTACAGTATTCAGTATAGGCAAATCCATAAAGACAAAGTGGGGCTGGTGCAAGTTCAGAAAGTGGCTGAGGAGGGAGTGGAGTGGGAATATGGAATGACAGCTAATAGGTACAGTGGTTTCCTAATAGGTACAGTGGTTTCTTCTTGGGAGGATGAAAATGTTCTAAAAGTACATTCATTTGTGAATATATCCCTCTTGTCTTCAGGCGTACGGACGGCAAAAGTTAGTTCAAGGGTACTGCACTATGCTTTGTAGTTACCTTATTAAAGCACCTCCATAAATAGACCTTTTGTAAATAAATACTCCTTAATTTAACCAGTTTTTCAAGTGCCATTGATTTTTCTGTTGGATCCCCAAATGATATGTAGTAAAATAACTGATTATTTATTTTGGTGTGGGGAGAAGAGAGGATTGTATGATTGTATTCACAACAGCAGGACCAATAACTCAAGGTCTTTTTGAGAGCTAAGACACAAAAGTATATTTTCCTAAGAATCTATTTAAACTACACAAAGTAAAATAATTTTATAAATCAGTGTGTAGATTTAATTGTGCCATACTTTGCTGTGATTCTATTGTCTCACATCTATTACTTGGAGGAAGTTCTATTAATTTGCTTATTACAAGAATGTATATTTTGGTGGTACATAAGATTCAGAAAATTCTATTATGTACAGAACGTCAGCCTGAACTTTATTGCTAGTGTAGCCAACTTAAACAATGATATAAAGGTATGTTACACTAACCTTAGTAATAATGATACATGGTCCAGAAAACAAATAAATACAGGAAAATCCTTGCTCCCCAAGAGAAAGATAGACATTTCTTGGCATTTCACAGTAACTGTGTCAACAACACCGACATAGAGTATGTCCATCCACATATCCTCTAAAGTTGAACATATCTCCTCTGTAACTACTAGATTATTTTCCCTATGTGGGACTCTGGATTTTAAATGCCAGATCAGGGCGAAGATTAATTGTTCACTGAGCTACTGACTGTTCAAAGTATATGACTCCCAATACCCTTAAGGACTTTGTCTCTTTGCTAACAGTTTGAAGGGATAAAACCTTTCCTAGTAGATTAAATGATAACTCATAGAACATATTCTTGAACATAATAATTCTATCCACAGTAGTTGGAAAGCTCAACGAGATAACCAGTAGGTCAGTAAAGCCTGAGTTAGCAGCTAGAATCCTTGGCTCATGCACAATCCCACTACCCATCACCAGTCTGCATTCTTGGGAGGGTCCACAGCCCCCCTCTCCCCGAATCCCACTCAATGACCATTTGCCAATCTCTGCCTTTCTACAGGGGCTTGGGCACTGATGTGAGAAGGGTCCAGGTATCAGGCCTCAGCCTCCTGTGAGGGTCTATATTTACTGTCCTCAAAAGCATGTGACATTATATAACAAAATAAAAATACCATGACAGGTTAAGAGACAGACCATGTTAAAAAAGGAAAACAAGGTTTTATCCCCCTGCATTTTGAATAAAGAACCTTACATTTTCATTTAGCACTGGGCCTTTCAAATTATGAAGTGGACTCTGTTCTAATGAACACACTTCTCAGTACCAACAAATAAACAACCTCATGTTTCTACAAATGGCATCAACTCACCCATGCCAATGAAAGCTGGCCAATCCCTATTTGCTACACTCTCTAAAATCCCTCTATAATATCAGCAGCCTGCTCTTCTGGAAGTGACGTGCCCTACCAATATAATGACTCTTACTTATATTTGCAATAAATTCAGCATGATGTGTTTGTCATTTGTTTCATACATCGTGTGGTGGTCTCCAAGTTTGACAGCACCAACACTTGGCTATATGAGCATGCAAGCGATCTGTTGGTTTGTTTCCAGTTCTTTGGACATTGAAAATAACTTTTTGAAAGAGACCATTGTATTTAGAATTGATAAAAAAAAATACTAAGAAATATAAATGGTACACTTTTCTCAAAAAGAAAAATTCTTCCCACATGTTATAGGAAAGGACTTCATTGCTGATTTAAAATGTGGCTTTCTTAACATGATCATTTCAGGTTCGGGAAGGAAAGTAAGAAAGTTATCATTCATTCATCATTTGTCGAGAACTTTTTCAACCCAATTGCACCTATGTAATTGCCAAATAGTAAGTGGTCAACAAATATTGAATTGCATTAATTTATTAATTCAAGAATACATTAATAAATAAGTGAATGATCTCAACTCTTAGCTGAAACCACACTGAAAGACGGAGCAAGTGGATTGAAAAGTCTAGCAGAGGCAAAATTTTAAGTCATAACATTGTGGTTGCAAAAAAAAAAAAATTTAAATAGATTTGGAGTTTCTAAATATATATGTAGTGAAGACTTTAGACCAAATAGGAGGTATCATAAGAGTAAGTGTATACAAGAAAGGTGAGTAATAGGGCTTACTAGAAATATAAGGCAAAGCATGAAGCAATATGACTATGCCGCAAGTAAAACTTCTACCCTGTTTTATTTTCCTGAGCTTGCTGATTTAAGTGACAAAAACATATCCAGAAATGCCTTTTGACATGCAGCCATGCATTGAAAATGCTTCATATATACTGGTTTGGGGGAAGAATAAAAGCATAGAGCAAACATTTAGATGATTTTATACAGAAAGTCAATTCATTTTACCTATTAACTGCTTATATGCTATGTAGACAAGTAAATTGATAACATGTGAAAAGTTATTTTGCCCCACCATTAATATTTTAAAAATTGACATATTTATTATATCCAGAATATGACAGGTATCCACTACTGTTCACTTTCATTATTTTGTTATGAAACAAATCCTAACTTTGATGTAAAATTCAAGAATCTTTCTCTAATAAAACCAGTCACAATGGTATTAACAGCCCTGTAGTATTAATTGCTACTTTGCATCTAACTTTTCCAGTAAGGAAACTGCTTGACTATAAGACTTTACTACTGTTGTAAATGCACGATCTATTGGTATAACAGGTTTATAGCCACTGGCATTTCTTCTTCCAAGACGAAGGAGCACTTTATCATGTCATAAAGTATAAATAAATGGAATAATAGAAATGAATTATAGATTCTTCTGTGTTTTACACCTCTTTTTTTTCCCTTTGCTTAGAATTATTTCAGTTTGTTGAAATAAACCAAAGAGAAGAAAGAAAGCTGAGGAAGAGTACTGCCAGATACCAAAAGATGGGAAAATATGTCATCACCTAGCACCAGCTGTATTCAAATTGCAAATTATATGGTTGGTCTCATATATTACTGTCCACATTGAGCTTGGACTTCTAGTGTGCATGGCTTTCTGTCATTGATTGCATATTGGGATCATTTTATCCTACATATGCAAGTAAGTAGATGTTCTCTCTTTAGGAGTATATTTTAATCTATTCTCTGAAAATTAACTTAAAAAAGAGAAGTTTACATGCCAATAGTAAATGCAAGGCTTTGAAAGAATGCTAGTTAATATTTTTACTGATTTTTTTTTTTTAAGAAACGACATGTTCCAATTAAAGTAATATAAATCTAACAAGTACAGGCTAGAAACGAATGAATAAACAGGTTAGAAATGAAGGAATGAATAACAAGTACAGGTTAGAAAAGTTGACAACTGTGAAAACTGATAACGGAAAGGAGACAGGCAAAAAATACAAATGTGAAAAAATATTTAAAAAAAATAATATAAATGTACAGTTAATCTTTTGTCAGATAAAATGGAAATATTCTACTGCAAGTAATAAATGTGCATTGCTTAAAACATTATCTTATATCCACTATGTTTCTTTTATTCCAAGATACAATGTTGATTTGTCTAAAATAAACAAGGAATGATTTTCTTACTCCTCCATGAAATCATACAAAATATGCAACTTAGCACAGTTATGTCCAGTGAAAGAGAGTACTTTCCAAAATGTTTATCATCACTGAGGATGAGAAAAATATAAAAATTGTTGACTTCATAACAAATAAAATTTCTCAGCATGAGTTTTACAAATCTTACTCTACCTATGAATGCAAAGAGAAAAAAAATAGGGAACCTTTCCATGAATTTCCATGTGCTTGAAAATAAGAAATACAGTTACTAATAAACGATGGGTCAAAGAAAACATCACAATGAAAAATATAAAATAGTATAATTTGAAATCAATGAAAAACATAGCATATGAAAATGTGTAGGATGAAGTTAAAGTTGTACTTAAAAGGAAAATACACATAGTAGAAAAGATAAAGGCTGAAAATATAGAATAGAAAGTATCAGCAAGGCCTAAACAAACAAATAAACAAAAAGAAAGGGAAAACATAAATAATAACAGTAATTAAACATGGGAGAAGACTACAAATCCTACAGGCAATGAACCATAAAACGACACTGTAATTATATTTATGGCAATTTTTTTTAAATACAGATAACATGAAAAAAAATCCTAGAAACACGCAAATTACCAATACTCACAAAAAAGAAATAGAAACTGTGTAGCATTAGTCATTAAAGAAATTAAATCCATAATTAAAACACTTCACACAAAGAAAATTCCACATCACAAGTGAATTCTAACAAACTTATAACAAGTACACTGAAAAACTACAGCACAGATCTCAGTCAGTGAATGCTTAAAATACCCCAAATTATCTTTATAATGGTGAGTCCAGCCCTACTGAGTTCTTTTATCAGTATCTCATACATATGACAGTCCATATAGAATCAGTGAATGTTTAAGCCAAGAAGAGAGATGAAGGAAGTACAACTTGTCTAGTTCCACTATGCTTATTGATATCAGATCATCTGAGTTGATATTTTGCACTTAGTTCTAGAATGCTAGCAACTGACTGTGTTCTCAGTGCACCTACTCTTCCCAAGATGATTAATATTGTCACCTTCCAACCCCTATTTTTCAAATAACATTTGACATGGCAAAATCTCTGGCAGCAAAAAGAAACTGTGGATTTGGTAGCATGTAATTGCTTGCAGTGAGCTTCAAAATTCTAGAAAAAAAATTGAAAACAGTATTAAATTTAAAAGAGCAAATATTGTATCTTTTCTAAAGAAAAAAATTATTTGCTGTCATTTTTTTAACATGTAAATGAAGGCATTACTTTTCATTTAAAATGAGATTTTAATAAACACCGCTGTAACTACATATTATTTGTAGATGGAAATTATCACTAGAGAACAGCCATGGGAACCATTTTTATAATGAAAAAACTGCTTTTCTGTAAGTTTTTAAAAAATCCTCTGGCCCCATACCTTTGAGCAGCTTTAGAAACTCATCTACCCAGAAAAACTTGTAAAGACTAATTCTAGAAATTTCTATTCTACTTCAACACTGGGAAAACACATTTCAGCTAAGCTATGAATCAACTTCAACAGGATAAATGGTCCAGTGTTACAATTATAGGACTTAAAACAAATATTTGGGACCAGCAACAAATGCTGAGAGAAGATGAATCAGTTCTAACATACCAAATTACCTATGCTGTGTATGACATCCTGTGGGAGAGAATGATATTTCACCTCTACAGAACTTGTTTGCTGAGGAGTGCAAAGAGAATAACCTGTGTGGAAGCACAGCAGTATGGCATGTTGTTGATGAATGTAGAAGACTTTCATGTTAGTACCACATTTCCTTGCTCTCCCAGACAACAAGGAGTGTCAGAGGCTGCCACAGGAGAGGAGAACTTTGTACCTATCTTAATTAATATGCCAGAACTTTAAACAAATTTGTAATAAAATTTATTTCAATCATATAAACTTTAAAAATAAAATATCATATAGAGAATTCTCAGGAAGAGGCAAAAATATTCTGTGAAAAAAATTAAAATAAGTTTTTAAAAAGATGCAAATAATAATAGTATATCTTAATGGCCAGCAACAAAGGTGAGACTGAAAAGAAATAATGTGATGCTTGTTTTTCTACTAACCTTCAATCTTTATACTGTGGTCCCTACTTCACAATTCTACTGCATTTCTTTTCCCCGGTGTTTCTTGAAATTATGTAAATCTGTGCAATTTATCCCCTCCCCTTGTTGATCCCCAAGCCTATGGAGTTACTCTCAGAAAACATAGGCTAAAGAATGCTATCTTTGTGCTCTCCCTCTGTCTCACTACACCTCATTGGTGTCTCACATGAAAGAACTTATAGCCCCAATTTTTTTGACTGCTAACCAAGGGACACCTCCAGATCCCCTGGCTCTGGTGGCCAGTGAGGATTATTCTTGGGGTCCCATAGGACTGTATATATTTGCATTCATTAAAAGCTGCTGCCTGAGGCTCTGGTTTCCAATCAGGTAAATGTTAACTAAGATCCTCTCCTTTGAGACAGTGACAGATCTTGCACACCCTCAACTACTGGCAGCTGTTAAAAATAAAATAGCCTGTTTGGACAAGTAAAAAGGTTTGAGAGACACTGAAGAGCCAGGGTAGGGTTGAACAACAAGATTTATCTCCTTCGGGATGCTGCTTCAAGACTAAAAGTCATGCCTGTTTCATCTAATGCAGAAACACCAATACAGAGAGTCAAGTAAAATAAAGAAGCAGAGAAATATGTTCCAAATAAAAGAAAAAATTAAAACCTCAGAAAGAAATGTAATGTATTAGAGAAAAGTAATTTACATGATAAAAATTCCATGTAATGATCATAAAAATGCTCAACAAACTCAGGAGAAGAATGGATGAACACAGTGAAAACTTCAACAGAAATATGAAATTTTAAAAAGTACCATTTCAAAGTCATAGAGCTGAAAATTACATGAGAAGTGTTCAATAGCAGACTAAATGAAGTAGGAGAAAGGATCAGGGACCTAGGAAACAGAGCTGTGGAGCTCACCCAATCAGGGCAGCAAAATGAAAAAGGAATTTAAAAACAGGAAGATAGTAAAAGGGACTAATGGGACATCAAGTACTAATATTTGCATTATAGGGGTCCCAGAAGGAGACGAGAGAAAGAAAAGAGAAAAAAACTTATTTAACAAAATAATGGCAGAAGAGTTCCCCTTAAGACTATCTGCAGATTTTTAGCAGAAACTTTCCAGTACAGAAGGCAGAGGCAGGATATATTCAAAATGCTGAAGGAAAAAACTTCCAGCCAAAGTTATCATTGAGAATTGAAGGAGAGATAAATCAACAATAAACTGGCTGTATAAGAATTGTTAAAGAGACGTTTTAACTGAAAAGGAGGGTACTAATTAGCAACAAGAAAACATATGGAAATATGAATCTCACTGGTAAAGGTACATACACAGTAAAGGCAGTGGATTAATCATTTATAAAGGTAGTATGAAGGTTAAAAGCCAAAGTAGCTGAAATAACTACAACTACAGTAATTAGTTAAGGGGTACACAAGATAAAAAGATGTTGAAAGATATCAAAAACATAAAATATCGTGAGGAGAGAGTAAAAACGTAGAGATTTGAATGCATTCAAATTTAAGTTGTTATCACATGGACTGTTGTAATATAAGATGTTATGTGTAAGCTTCATGGTAACCACCAAGCAAAAACCTATATATACATGAAAGATAAAGAGAAAGGAATCTAAGCATACAATAAAGAGAGTAATCAAACCACAAAGGAAGAGACCAAGAAAAGAAGGCAACAGCGGAACTGCAAAAAACGCCAGAAAACAATTAACAAAATGGCAATAAGTACATAACCATTAATACTTTCTTTAAAAGTAAATAGACTAAATTCTCCAATCAAAAGGCATAGAGTGGCTAAATGGATTATTTTTTAAAAACCAAACTAAAATCCATCTGTATGCAGAATACAAGAGACTCACTTCAGATATAAAGATTGAAAGTGAAAGATGAAAATAATATGCCATGCAAATGAATACCAAAAGTAACTTCACACCTGAAGGATGTAGAAAAAGAACAAAGCAAGTCCAAATTTAGAAGTAGGAAGGAAATAACCGAGATCAGAGTGGAAATAAATGAAAGAGACACTTGACACCTGATGACTAAAAAAAACAATATAAAAGATCAACGAAATTAAAGACTGGCACCTGAAAAGATGAACAAAATTGATGAAACTTTAGTTAGAATCTCCAAAAAAAAAAAAAAGAGAATACACTCAAATAAAATCAGAAGTTTCTGAAAGAAGAGATGTTACAACTGATACCAAAATTTACAAAGGATCATGAAAGACTACTATGAACAATTATACACCAAATATTGGACAATCAAGAAGAAATGAGTAATTCCTAGAAGCAGGCAAACCTCCAAAACTGAATCGTAAAGTAGTAGAAACTCTGACCAGAATGATTACTAGTAAGGAGATTGAATCAATAGTTTTAAAACTCCCAAATAACCAGTCATTACAAGGTTAATTCACTGGTGAATTCTACCAAACATTCAAAGAAAATTAATACCAATCTTTCTCAAACTTTTCCAGACAATGGTAAAGGAGACAACAGTTCCAAATTTATTTTATGAGGCCAGCATTAACCTGATACTAAAACCAGACGGGGATGCCACAGAAAAGAAAATTATAGGTCAATATCCCTGATGAACATAGATGCAAAAATCCTCAATAAAATATTAGCAAAACAAATTCAACAATACATTGGGAATTCCCTGGCAGTCCAGTGGTTAGGACTCTGTGCTCTCACTGCCGAGGGACTGGGTTCAATGCCTGGGGTGAACTAAGATCCCACAAGCTGCACAGAGCAGCCAAAAAAACAAAAAAACAAAAAACTTCAACAATACATTAAAAGGATCAAACACAATGATCAATCGGGATCTATCCCACACATGCAAGGATGGTTCAATATCATCAAATCAGTCAATGTGATATAACACATTAACAAAATGAAGAATAAAAATTATATAATCAACTCAGATGCAGAGAAAGCATTTGACAAAATTCAACATCCACTTATCATAAAAACTCTCAACAAAGTGGGGATAGAGGGAACATACCTCCATATAGTAAAGGCTTTCTATGACAAGATCACAGCTAACATTATACTCAATGGTGAAAAGCTGAAAGCTTTTTCTCTAAGATTGGAAATGAGACAAGGATGTTTTATTCAACATAATATCAGAAGTCCTGGTATAATCAATTAGACAAGAAAAGGAAATAAAAGGCATCTAGATTGGAAAGGAAAATATAAAACTGTTACTCTTTGCAGGTGACATTATATCATATTTAGAAGACCTTAAAGACCCCATCAAAAAAACATTAGAACTAATAAATAACTTAAGTACAGGTGCAGGATATAAAATCAATACTTAAAAATGAGTTGTGTTTCTATACACTAAAAATAAACTCTTTCAGAAAGAGAAATTAAGAAAACAATACAATTTAAAATTGTATCCAAAAAAAATAAAATACCTAGGAATAAATTTAACTAAGGAGGTGAAAACTATAAAACATTGATGAAAAAATTGACGAAAATTCTAATAAAGGAAAAGATATTCCGTGCTCACGAATTGGAAGAATTAATACTGTTAAAATGTCCATACTCAAAGCAATCTATTGAGCCAATGCAATCTTTATCAAAATTTCAATGCCATTTTCACAAATGAAAAACAAAAAATCCTAAAATTTGTATGGAACAACGAAAGACCCTGATTAGCCAAAACAACACTTATATGGTCTATTAATTTATGACAAATTAGCCAAGAACATACAATGGGGAAAAGATAGTCTCTTCAATAAATGGTGTTGGGAAAATTGAATAGCCACAGAAAAGAGTGAAACTGGACCATTATCTTATACCGTAGAGAGAAATTAACTCAAAATGGATTAAAGGTTTGAATGTAATACCTGAAACTATAAAACTCCTGGAAGAAAACAGGCAGTAAGCTTCTTGACATCAGTCTTGGAGATGGTTTTTTTTTTTTGGATTTGATACCCCAATGCAAAGGCAACAAAAGAAAATATAAAGAAGTGGGACTACATTAATCTAAAAACCCTCTGCAGAGTAAAGGAAACATTCAACAAAACGAACAATCAATCTTCCAAATGGGATAAAACATTTGCAAATTATGTATCTGATAAGGGCTTGATAGCCAAAATAAATGTCATATAACTCAATAGCAAAAAACCTCAACTAATCCAATTTAAAATGGGCAAAGTACCTGAATAGACATTCTTCAAAGAAGACACACAGGTGGCCAATAGGTACATGAAAGGTGCTCAATATCACTAATCATCAGAGAAATGCAAATCAAACCCACAATGAGATATCACCTCCCACCTGTCTGAATGGCTATTATAAAAATGGTAAGAGATAACAAATACTTGCAAGGATGTGGAGAAAAAGAAAAACTTGTGCACTGTTGGTAGGAATGTAAACTGGTGCAGCCACTGTGGAAAACATTATAGAAGTTCCTGAAAAAATTAAAAATAGAACTACTATCTGACCCAGCAATTCTACTTCTGGGTATTTACCCAAAGAAAATGAAAACACTAACTCAAAAAGATATATGCACCCTCATGTTTATTGAAGCATTATTTACAATACCCAAGATATGAAAACAACCCAAGCGTCCATCAACAGATAATGGATAAGGAAGATTAAATATTATTCAGCCATAAATAGAAAGGAATCTTGCCATTTGTCACAAAATGGTGGACCTTGAGAGCATTATGTTAAGTGAAATCAGTGAGACAGAGAAAGACAAATATCATGTAATCTCACTTATAGAAAAAAAATAAAGGTCATAGATACAGTTAACAGATTGGTGGTTGCCAGAGGCAGGGCATGAGGGGTGGGCTAAATAGTTGAAGGGAGTCAAAAGGTACAAACTTCCAGTTACAAAATAAATAAGTCATGGGATATAATGTACAGCATGGCTACTGTAGTTAATAATACTGTAGTTCATATTTGAAAGGTGCTATGAGTACGTCTTAAAAGTTCTCATCACAAGAAAAATAAATTCTGTCACTATGCATGGTGACAGATGTTAACCAGACTTATTGTGGTGATCATTTTGCAGTATTTACAAATATCAAATCATTATGTTGTACACCTGAAACTAATATATGTCAATTATACCTCTAGAAAAATCATCTCCAGTTTATTCAAGTGCCAAAGAATGTCCCACAAAAGATGAAATTCACAGGCACAATTTCTGGCTGCTCTTGCTGTGGGCATTCTCCTCTAAATAATAATACACTGACGAAATAAGCCACACATAAATGATAGCATTAATTTAGGATAGAGGATGTACAGTACAGCAAGTCCCCTACATACACACAAGTTCCATTCCGAGAGCACGTTCGTAAGGCCAATTTGTTGGTAAGTCCAACAAAGTTAGCCTAGGCACCCAGCTAACACAATTGGCTATATAGTACTGTACTGTAATAGGTTTATAATACTCTTCACACAAATAATACATAAAAACAAATACAAAAAAATAAAGAAAACATTTTTAAGCTTACAGTACAGTACCTTGAAAAGCACAGTAGTACAGTACAACAGCTGGCATACAGGGGCTGGCATCAAGTGAACAGGCAAGAAGAGTTACTGACTGGAGGAGGGAGAAGGGGTGGGAGATGGTAGAGCTGAAGGATCGTCAGCTATAGGAGACAGAGGGCAAGCTATCTTTTCTCCTCACTCCACTCTCTCAATTATTTTCACTTTTGTTTCCATCGTTATCCCTTGGCACTTCTTTGCAGTACCAGCTACATCACCACTGTTTTTATGCCTGCTTCCGACATCCTGGGCTTGAAATAAAGATATTGTACTACTGTATTGTATATAGTACTGTACAATAAAGTACACAAAAGCACAACCACTTGTAGAGGATGCACACATATGACAGTGTACGCCAGACACGTGAACTAACTTACGTGATTGGACATGGGAACGCATGTTCGCATCTTTGAAAATTCACAACTTGAAGGTTCGTATGTAGTGGACTTACTGTACAGGAAAGAGTCCTGACTGTGAAAGTTGGGTGAAATCAGTGCTTTGACCACAGGTGATAACTTTTCAAAAATTTGCTGAATTCCTAATGTGGAGAATTTTTCATGCATGTGAATCTGTGCCTCACTCACTGACAGGAGGGCAGTTAGTGCACAGGTGCCAGGCCTGAATGTATCAAAGAGAGTTCACTTCTTCTACCTAGAGCCATTGGTATATGGGCAGCAGCTGCAGTCCTGAGTGACAGAAATGCACATTCTTCAGGTAAATGTTTCGAATTGGCTTGAGCTACTAACAACTATAGCTGCTTATTCCATTGACTGATTTCCCTCCTTCCTCCTGCTGCTAAACACTGAGCACTCTAAAAAGCATTACTATTTGTAAAGGCCTGATGATGATTATAGTAATAATAATTATAACAACAAGAACTAACTTTTTAGCAACAGTAGTGAACACTTTATATGAATTGTTTCATGTAGCCCTCAAAAAACTTTTGTGACATCCATATGTTATCCCCTTTGAAAAATGAATAGACTAAGGTTCAGAATTATAAAAAACATGCCCCAAATCACAGAGTTAATAAATAGTGCATGTTTAAAATTAACTTAATCAAAATGCAAATTTTAGATATGCAATTAGTAATAAGAGAGGGCTCTATATTTTATAGTGGGAGGTAGAGAGACATTTTCCTCACAACCCTCAGAACACAATTATGTAGGTAGCGGTCTTTTCTATCTAAATAACTTGCCAGTTTTGTCTAAACCTGCACTAAAACTACTGTTTTAGCAGTCAACTGCAAATGTTGCAGGCAAAAGTGAGTCAGAATAAAAACAGGTGTTTTTTATAGTTACCAGAAAATAATATGCCTGGATTTCTTGTAAATAATCCACTATGTTTGGATCAGAAGCTTGCAGTAGTCTCATATTTTCATATAGCAAGCTGTGCCTTGACAGCACAGACATTGCCTCAGGCTTTCAAGAGCTGACCAATTTTGAAAAAATCCTTGTTCTACACCAGAGTGTATCTATTAATGTTTTTGTTTTTGCACATAAACAAACATTCATTTGCCCACCTGTTTGGTTTATCATTTAGTATTCCCAGTAAATGAACTGTTTGGAACTCTGACCAATATAAGCTTATAATTATGTAGAGTCGCCCTAGCCCAATTTGAGCTCTACCTTCAGTACAAAATCAGTAAGGGAGAGAATGAGAATTTGTCTTACAAACAGCAATATATTTGGGGACTTTGATCAATATGCTGGAGAAATGAATTTTCACCACAGGAAAACCCAGCTTCTTAGAATTTGCTCAAATTTAAAGAGACATGTATTATATTGGATAATTCCACAGTTAGAGTTTATCATCTTAGGAATTCTTTTTTTTTAATTTTATTTTTTTATATACAGCAGGTTCTTATTTGTTATGCATTTTATACATATTAGTGTACATATGTCAATCCCAATCTCCCAATTCATCACACCACCACTTTTGACAGTATTCTGGGATGTCTACCAAAGGAGTTCAATTATAGAGAGATTAAACTAAACCACAGAGCAAGACATTATGCTTGTTTTTGCAAGTACTGTTTTTTTTTTCTTCCTTCTCAGTTTCCAGCTATAGTGCCTAGAAGATATCCTCAAATTCGTTCAGTGTGAAGATCAAAACATTTAGGAAAAGAGCTTGGGATTTACTTAAAAATAGGCTTCCCTTACTTATTTCTTCCTTCAGAAAACTGACTCCTTTAAAATAAGAAATATTAATGTGTGGATGGTTCCAGACTCCGGGAGGGAGGGAAAAAAGTTTTTTAGATAAATTTGAAATCACTGTTGTCTCCATGACAAGAAAGGGAGAAATGTTTGTAGAAACATTATATTGTTGCTACAAATAATTCTGAAGAAGTTAGAATAGAAATGACCATTTCAAATTCATTCATGTGTCCAATTGGGTCATCAACCCTATGTCTGTGAAATCATAATGGGACCTCATAGAGTCCTATTTTACAGAGTAGTTGACTAAAGAAGAGCCTTGGGAATAAAGAAAATGGCTCATGAAGAAGCAGATTTTAATAAAAACTCGAGCAGCATCAGGAAACAGAGCCTAACACACATTACAAAGATAAAAATTTCTTCTTCAGAGAGAAGTCTCTTTTAGTCAATCACTCAGCAACATATGACTGGGATAAAAAGCCAAAAAAGCCAGGTAAGAGAAAGGAACAAGAGGTGAAAGAGAAATGAAGTAGAATAGCAACAGCAGGGACTTCCCTGGTGGTACAAGTGGATAAGACTCCATGCTCCCAATGCAGGGCGGCCGAGCTCGATCCCTTGTCAGGGAACAAGATACCACATGCATGCCGCAACTAATAGTTTGCATGCCACAACTAAGGAGCCAACAGCTGCAGCTAAGGAGCCAGTGAGCCACAACTAAGGAGCCCTGGAGCCACAACTAAGACCAGGCACAACATAGATAGATAGATAGATAGATAGATAGATAGATAGATAGATAGATAGATAGATAGATAGATAGATAGCAACAGCATTTAGAACATAAAAACATAGGGCAGTAGAATTTTCCATCTTCATATAAGAAGAGATTTTTTTAAAGCCCTGCTATTAAATGCTACACAGTATTACGCTCGGCAGAATGAAACAACAACCTAGGAGGACAAGGTCTGTGTGAGAAGGGAGGGGTGACTAAACAAACCAGATGTGTGTATGTTGGATGCATCACAGTAAATTTCATATGTTTTAACTAATCAAGAAATGCATAGTAGGATATTACTATCATTCTTCTCAGATTCTTTGTTCAAAATTAAAATTTAAAGAAATTCATACCAGTGTTTCTTAAGTAAAAACACCCGTATCAACTATCTCATCATGGTCATGTCATCTGGGTAGGAAACATTTTTGTATCTTTACTGTGCCATGAATTAGAAACACTCTCATTAATTATTTCTCATTTGGATCCACTCATAGTCTACATGAGTTAGTCATAGATCATTTCCACATGACAGTCACAAGGATATTTGACAGTACTTTCAATAGTAACTGGAAAGAGTGTTAGAAGCAGAGCCTGTCAATAAACTTTAGATTCTTCATTAAATTTTCATATATGTTTGTAAGATGTTAAGAAACACATTTTTATTTAGTTTGGTAGTAATTATAATTCTCAACCAAAGTGTACTTGAAGAATATTCCCAAAATAAACAAAATTTTAAAAGAAATGTTGATTTAAGGCCAGTGTTTCCTTATTGATTTTCTGTCTGAATTATCTGTCATTGATGTAAATGGGGTGTTAAAATTCCCTACTATTATTGTGTTACAGTCAATTTCTCCCTTAATATCTGTTAATATTTGCTTTATGTATTTAAGTGGTCTTAGGTTGGATGCACATATATTTACAGTTGTTATATCTCCTCTTGGATTGATCCCTTTATCATTATGTAACGTCCTTCTGTGTCTCTTGTTAGAATCTTTGATTTAAAGCCAATTTTGTCTGATATAAGTATTGCTACCCCAGCATTCTTTTGATTCCCATTTGTATGGAATAACTTTTTCCATCTCTTCACTCTCAGTCTTTTGTGTTTAGACCTGAAGTGAGTCTCTTGTAGGGTATAATATATATATTTCTATGTGGGTCTTATTTTTGTATCCATTCAGCCAGTCTGTGTCTTTTGATTAGAGCATGTATTTCACTTACATGAGGTTTATACATAGCAATGTGTATAAATATATATATGTTACATCTAATATATAATTTAATATATATTTAATTATATATTATAAAATATAATTATTTAATTATACAATAATATATAATATATTCCCCCACCCACATTTAATGTTTCTGACGTCATGTTTTACATCTTTTTGTTTTGCATACACCTTAACTACCTATTGTGAATATAGATGATTTTACTACTTTTGACTTCCTACTAGCTTTATAAGTAGTTGATCTATTACCTTTACCTTTGAGATTTTTTTACCTTTGAGATAAGCCTTTACCAATGAGATTTTTTTCTTTCATAATTTTCCCAAGTCTTGTTGTGGCCTTTTCTACTTAGAGAAGTCCCTTTAAATTTCTTGTAAGGATGGTTTGGTGGTGCTAAACTCTCTTAACTTGTGCATATCTGTAAAACTCTTAAACTCTCCTTCATATCTGAATGACAGCCTTGGCTGGTACAGTATTCTTTATTGTAGGACTTTTCTTTTCATCACTTTAAATTTATCATGCCTCTCCCTTCTGGCCTTCAGAGTTTCTGCTTAAAAGTCAGCTGACATTCTTATGAGATCTCCCTTCTACACAACTAGTTGCTTTCCCTTTGCTGCTTTTATTTTTTTAACTTAATTTTATTGGAGTATAGTTGATTTACAATGTTGTGTTAGTTTCTGCTGTACAGCAAAGTGAAGCAGTTATACATACACATATAATCACTCTTTTTTAGCTTCTATTCCCATATAGGTCATTAAAGACTATTGAGTAGGGTTCCCTGTGCTATACAGTAGGCTTTTATTAGTTACCTATTTTATACATAGTAGTGTGTATATGTCAACGCCAATCTCCCAATTTATCCCCCCCCACACTTTCTCCCTTGGTAACCATAAGTTTGTTTTCTGCATCTGTGACTCTATTTCCGTTTTGTAAATAGGTTCATTTGTTTCATTTTTTTAGATTCCACATATAAGTGGTATCATATGATATCTGTCTTTCTCTGTCTGACTAACTTCACCCAGCATGACAATCTCTAGGTTCATTCATGTTGCTGCAAATGACATCATTTCATTTCTTATGACTGAGTAGTATTCCATTGTATATATGTGCCAATCTTCTTTATCCATTTCTCCATCGATGGACATTTAGGTTGCTTCCATGTCCTGGCTATTGTAAATAGTGCTGCAATAAATATTGGGGTACATGTATCTTTTCAAATTATGGTTTTCTCCAGATGTATGCCCAGGAGTGGGATTACTGGATCATATGGTATCTCTATTTTTAGTTTTTTAAGGAAACTCCATACTGTTCTCCATAGTGGCTGTACCAATTACATTCCCCCAACAGTGTAGGAAGGTTTCCTCTTTTCCACACCCTCTCCAGCATTTATTGTTTGTAGATTTTTTTGATGATGGCCATTCTGATGTGTGTGAGGTGATACCTCATTGTACTTTTGATTTACATTTCTCTAATAATTAGTGATGTTGAGCATCTTTTCATGTGCTTCTTGGACATCTGTGTGTCTTCTTTGGAGAAATGTCTATTTAGATATTATGCCATTTTTTGATTGGGTTTTTGTTTTTCTGATATTGAGCTGCATGAGCTGCCTGTATATTTTGGAGATTAATCCCTTGTCTGTTGCTTCGTTTGCAAATATTTTCTCCCATTCTGTGTGTTGTCTTTCATTTTGTTTATGGTTTCCTTTGCTAACTCTTGCTGCTTTTAAAATTCTCTTTTTATCTTTATTTTTACCATTTTAATTACAATATGTCTGTTGTGATCCTTTTTGGGTTCATCTTCTTGGGGACTGTTTGTGCTTCCTGGACCTGGATGTCTGTTTCCTTTACCAAGTTGGGGAAGATTTCAACTTGTATGTCTTCAAATATGTTATTTTCACCTTTATCTCTCTCTCTCTCTCTCTTCCTTCTAAGACCCTTAAAATGTGAATGTTAGCATGCCTTGATATTGTCCCAGATGTTTCTTAAGCTTATTTCTTTTTATTTTTTCTCTATTTTCGGTTCAGCTTGGGTGATTTCCACTACATTATCTTCTAACCTGATGATCTGTTCCTCTACTCTTGATTTATTCTAGTGTATTTTTATTTCAGTTATTGTATTCTTCAGCTCTGTTTGGTTCTTCTTTTATTTTCTAACCCTTTGCTGCAAATGTCTGTGTTCATCCATTCTTCTCTTGAGTTCTTTGAGCATTTTTATGATAATTACCTTGTACTATTTATCAGGTAGGTAGCATATCTCCACTTCAGCTAGTTCTTCTTCTGGAGTTTTATCATGTTCCTTCATTTGGGACATATTCTTCTCTTGCCTTATTTTGCCTAATTCTCTGCTTTTATTTCTATGTATTTGGTATGTTGTTTACATTTCCTGATCTTAGAGAAGTAGCCTTTTGGAGGAGTTGTCCTAGGGGGCCCAGCAATGCACTCCCCTCTGGTCACCATAGTTATATGCTTTAGTGGACCCCTCTCTGTGGGATGTCTGGGCCCTTCTGTTGTGTCAGGCTAACTACTGTGGGTACCCTGGTATGTGTGGCTGGCCTCTGGTTAGGTTATTTACCAGGCCCTGTCTATTGCAGAGGCTTCCGTTTGTTGGTGAATGGGGCTGGGTCTTGGCACAGCTTGGGAGAGCCCAGGTGGCCCCAGTCCTATTGCTTGACCAGTAGTGGGTGGGCCTAGAACACAAGGTGGCTAGATCCAGAGACCTGGGGGAAGGGGATCCCAGGGCTAGTGCTGATCTAGTGGTGGGTGGCACTAGGTCCTGGAACACCTGGCTGTGATGTACAGGGTCCCAGAGCTGGTATCAGCCTGCTGGTGGGTGAGGCTGGTTCTGACAGCTGGCTGAGTGACCCAGGGGGCCTGAGGCTAGTGCCAGCCTACTAGTGGGCAGAGCTGGGTTCTGAGATCTCTGGTTGTGGGGTCCTGGAGGGGGCTCCCAGGGCTGATGCCTGCCTTCTGGTGGGTGAATCCAGGTCCTGGGGCTAGTGGTTGCTCACTGGTGGATAGAGATGGATCCAGGTGTCTCTGGCTGCCAGGCCCAGGGTCCTAGATCTGGTGTCAGCCCACTGGTGAGTAAGGCTGGGGACTCAGGGTGGCCTAGGACAGCCAGCCTGCTGGTGGGTGGGGCTATGTCCTGCCCAGCTAGCTGCTTGGCCTGGGACAACTCAAGACTGATGCAGACCGGCTGGTTGGCTAGGCTGTTTACCAAGGTTAATAAACTAGAAGGAGGACTCCAAAGTGGTCTTGCCAGTACCAGTGTCCTTATGTTAGATTGAGCTCTCCAAATATGGTTGCCACCAGCATCTATGTCCCCAGTGTGAGTCTCAGTTACCTCTTACCCCTTCAGGAGGCTCTCCAAGATCAGCAAGTGGATCTGACTCATGTTCCTTTCAATTCACTGCTTCTATCCTGGGTCTCAGAGTGTGTGAGATTTTGGGTGTGCCCTTTAAGAGGAGAATCTGTTTCCTACAGCACTCTGGCTCTCCCAAGACCCACTGGCCTTCAAAGCCAAATGTTATGGAGGTTCATCTTTCTGGTGGGGAGCCCATGCCTGGGCTGGGGAGCCCCATGTGGTGTTTAGACCTTCACTCCTTGGGGAGTCCTGTACAATTGTGCTTATCTTTCTGTTTGTAGGTTGACTACCCAGGGGTGTGGGTCCTGCATCTTTCCCCCTCCTACCCATTTCACTGAGACTCCTTCTTTATCTCTTAAGCTGTAGAAGATTTTCTCTGCTAGTATTCAGGTCGCTCTCATTGACACTTGCTATGTAAATTGTTATAATTTTGATCTGCTTGTGGGAGGAGGTGCGATCATGGTCTTCCTCCCCTGCCATCTTGGCCACTCTCCACAATACTATCATAGTTCTGGAGGCTGGAAGTCAGAAATCATGATGCCAACATGGTTGGGTTCTGGTGAGAGTTCTCTTCCTGGCTTGCAGATGGCTGCCTTAGCTATGTCCTCAAAAGGCAGAAAGAGAACAAGCAAGCTCTTTGGTAACCCTTCTTGTAAAGAAACTAATTTCATCATGGAGACCATGTCCCCCCTTTTATTTTTTATTTTGGCAAAAGTTTTTATTTACAATTCTATAACTGCTTAACATGCACTTAAATGGTCCTATTCAGAGAAGGAGAAAGTGGAGGTTCTTGAAGATTTCCAAAGAAATGTCTGAAAGGCAAAATATGGCCAAAAATATCCATTTGCTCTTTTGGGTTTACTGGGTGAATAGCCCTTTTCTTATTTAAGCATCTTATCTCAGGTATTTCATAAGGCAAACATTGAGATTTCAGTTTGAAGACACCTTAAATCCTAATAGTAGCATACCCAGACCATTAAATCCTAATAGTAGCATACCCAGACCACCATCTAATAGCTAGCTTGTTTAAGAAGGATTCATCTCTTCATTTGAATGTCTAGATGCTTTGTGAAAGATCTTAGAAGGGCCTGCCTCATCTACTGGGAAAAATCATATAGGAAGTAGCCTTTAGGGACACTTTTAATTGGAAACTTATAACACAAGCACACAAGTCAAGTCTTAACATATAACACTTGCTTTTTAAAAGCAATGTCATAAAATGAAATACAATTAAATTTGTTTTACTTTTTTCCTCACAAGAACATAAAAATTATGGAAGGGGAACTTAGAAAATGTTACAAGGTAACACAATTTTTCCTTTTAGTAGTACTTGGGTAATTATGACAGAATAGGCTCCACTTTTTTGTTTGTGTGTTTGCACAGAGATTTTCATCTAAAATTTTGCTTATTTTTAGTATCTGCTTATCTCCTCCTCTATCAGACCAGCTAATTGCACAGCCACCACCTCTTTGTGCTCTGTGACTTGAAAGGCTAGAGCAATCACAAGGAGGAATGGAATGAAACATTCCATTCAAAAGCAGCAGAGTCTGTCATACAGAGTGAAGTAAGTCAGAAAGAAAAAGACAAATACCGTATGCTAACACATATATATGGAATTTAAGGAAAAAAATGTCATGAAGAACCTAGGGGTAAAGCAGGAATAAAGACGCAGACCTCCTAGAGAACGGACTTGAGGGTATGGGGAGGGGGAATGGTGAGCTGTGACAGGGCGAGAGAAAGTCATGAACATATACACACTAACAAACGTAGTAAGGTAGATAGCTAGTGGGAAGCAGCCGCATGGCACAGGGATATTGGCTCGGTGCTTTGTGACAGCCTGGAGGGGTGGGATAGGGAGGGTGGGAGGGAGGGAGACGCAACAGGGAAGACATATGGGAACATATGTTTATGTATGACTGATTCACTTTGTTATAAAGCAGAAACTAACACACCATTGTAAAGCAATTATACCCCAATAAAGATGTTAAAAAAAAAAAAAAGGCAGCAGAATATATGTTCTTTTCAAGTGCAAATGAGACATTCTGGAGAGATCATGCGATAGGCCACAAAACAAGTCTCAATAAATTTAAGAATATTAAAATAATATCAAGCATATCTTCCTATGACAATGCTATAAGACTAGAATTTAACAAGGAAAAAACTGTAAAAAAACACTCACATGGAGGCTAAGCAACATGCTACTAAACAACCAATGGATCAATGAAGGTATCAAAGGAGAAATCAAAATTACCTTGAGACAAATGAAAATGAACACACAATAATCTAAAATCTATGAGACTAAGCAAAAACAGTTCTAAGAGGGGAATTTTATAGAGATACAAGCCTACCTCAGGAAACAAGAAAAATCTCAAGTAAACAACTTAACATTACACCTAAAGAAGCTAGAAAAAGAAGAACAAACAAGTCCCAAAGATAGTAGAGAGAAAGAAATTATAAAGATCACAGCAGAAATAATTGAAACAAAGACCAAAAAAATAGAAAAGATAAATGAAACTAAGATCTGGTTTTTGAAAAGATAAAATTGATAAACCTTTAGCCAGACTCATCAAGAAAAAAAGAGAGGGCCCAAATCATTAAAATCAGAAGTGAAAAAGGAGGAGTTACAATGACACCACAAAAACACAAAGGATTATAAAAGAACAATAAGAACAATTATATGCCAACAAAATGGACAACTTAGAAGAAATGGACAAATTTCTAGAAATGTACAATCTCCCAAGACTGAATCAGGAAGAAACAGAAAATATGAACAGACAATTCACCAGTAATGAAAGTTAATCAATAATTTAAAAAATAAAAAACTCCTAAAAAACAAAAGTCCAGGATGAGACAGCTTCAGAGGTAAATTCTAACAGTTAAAGAAGAGTTAACACCTATCATTCTCAAACTGTAGCAAAAATTTGCAGAGGAAGGAATACTTCTGAACTCAGGCTATGAGGCCAGCGTCACCCTGCTACAAAAACCAGACAGAGGTATCACAAAAAAAGAGAAAATTACAGGCTAATATCCCTGATGAATACAGATGTTAAAATTCTCAACAAAATATTAGCAAGCTGAATTCAACAAAACGTTAAACAAATCACACACCATGATTAAATGGGATTTATCCCAGGGATACAAGGATGGCTCAATATCCATAAATCAATTAATGGGATACACATTAACAAATTGAAGAGTAAAAATCATAATCATGTGAATAGATGAAAAAAAATCTTTTGACAAGATTCAACATCCATTTATGACCAAAGAAGCCCATCAAAGTAGGTATAGAGGGAACATACCTCAACATAATATAGGCCATATACCACAAGCCCACATACTCAATGGTGGAATACTAAAGGATTTACTCCAAGAACAGGAACAAGACAAGGATACCCATTCTCACCACTTTTATTCAAGATAGTATTGGAAGTTCTAGCCACAGCAATAAGATAAGAAAAAGAAATTGAATAAATCCAAACTGGAAACAAAGAAGTAAAACTATCACTATTTGCAGACAATGTGATACTATACCTAGAAAATCCTAAAGATACCACAATAAAATTACTAGAGCTCATCAGTGAATTTGGTAAAGTTTCAGGACACAAAATTAATATACAGAAATCTACTGCATTTCTATACACTAACAACAAACTATCAAGAGAGAAATTAAGAAAACAATCCCATTGACAATTGCATCAAAAAGAATATAATACCTAGGGATAAATGTCTCTAAGGAGGTAAAAGACCTGTACTCAGAAAACTATATGACACTGATGAAACAACAAGTGAAATATATACCATGCTCATGGATTGGAAGAATATTGCTAAAATGACCACACTACCCAAGGCGATCTACAGATTCAATGCAATCCCTCTCAAAATACCAGTGGCATCTTTCACAGAAATAGAGCAAGTAATTCTAAAACTTGTATGGAAACACAAATGACCAGGAAGAGCCAAAGCAATCTTGAGAAAGAAGAACAAACCTGGAGATATATCTCTCCCTGATTTCAAACTATACTACAAAGCTACAGTCATCAAACCAATTTGGTACTAGTATAAAAAAGATACTCAAATCAATGGAACAGAATAGAGAGCCCAGAAATGAACCCACATGTATATGGTCAATTAATCCAGACAATGGAGGCAAGAATGGAGAAAAGACAGCCACTTCAATAAATACTGTTGGGAAAATTGAGCAGCTACATGCAAAAGAAGAAACTGGACTACTGTCTCACACTATATAAAAAAATAATTTCAAAATGGATTAAATATTTAAATTTGAGACCTGAAAACATTCACTTCTAGAAAAAAAAACATAGGCAGTATGTTCTTCGACATTGATCTTAGCAATATTTTTTGTATATGTATCCTCAAGCAAGGGAAACAAAAGCAAAAACAAACAAATTTGGACTTTATCAAACAGAAAAGCTTTTGCACAGTGAAGGAAACTATGAATAAAACAAAAGGTCACCTACTGAATGGGAGAAGATATTTGCAAATAATATACCCAATAAGGGGTTAATACCCAAAATATACACAGAACTCATAATACTCCACATCAATAAACAAACAACCCAATTTAAAAAATTGGAAGAGAATCTGAATAGACCTTTTTCCAAAAAAAGACATACAGAGAGCCAACAGACACATGAAAAGATGTTCAACATCACTAATCATCAGGGAAATGCAAATCAAAACCAAAACGCATATCACCTCTCAGAATAGCTATTATCAAAAAGACAATAAATAGCAAGAGCTGGTGAGGCTATGGAGAAAAGGGAACACTCATACGCTACTGGTGGGAATGTGTATTAATGCAGCCACTATGGAAAACAGTATGAAAGTTCTTCAAAAAACTAAAAATAGAATTACCATTTTATCCAGCAATTTTACTTATGGGTATTTATACAAAGAAAATGAAAATACTAATTTGAAAAGATATATGCACCTGTATGTTTATTGCAGCATTATTTGCACTAGTCAAGATATGGGAGCAACCTAAGTGCCCATCTATAGATGAATGGATAAAGGAGATGTGATAGATAGGCACACACACACACACACACAGGAACATTACTTGGCCATAACAAATAATGACATCCTGCCATTTACAACAACTTGGATGAATCCAGAGTGTTTTATGCTAAGTGAAATAAGACAAAGAAAGACAAATGATTTCACTTATATGTGGAATCTAAAAAACAAAACAAATGAACAAACGTAACAAAACAGGAACAGTCATAGATGAAGGGAACAAACAGGTGACTGTCCTAAAGAGGACGATGTTGGGGTAGAAGAGGTATAGGTGAGGGGATTAGGAGGTACAAACTTCCAATTACAAAATAAATGAGTCATGCATATGAAATGTAAAGTGTGGTGAATATAGTCAATAATAATGTAATATCTTTGTATGGTGGTAGATGGTAACTAGACTCATCATAGTGATCATTTTGAATGTATAGAAATATCAAATCACTATGTTATGTACCAGAAACTAACATAGTGTTGTAGGTTAATTTTACTTCAAAAACAAACAAACAAACTCAGAAAAAGAGATCAGATTTGTGGTTATCAGAGGTGGGGGATGAGGTGACATGGAACTGGATGAAGGTACTCAGAAGGTACCAACTTCCAGTTGTAAGAAAAATATAAGTACTAATGATTTAATGTACAACATGCTCAATATAATTAATGCTGCTGTTTGTTACATATGGAAGTTGCTAAGAGAGAAAATCCAAATAGTTCTCATCACAAGGGAAAAAAAAGGGTGTTCTATTTCTTTAATTTTGTATCTATATGAGATAGATGTTCACTATACTTATCGTGGTGATTATTTCATGATGTATATATGTCAAATCATTATGCTGTACACCTTAAACGTGTACAGTGCTTCATGCATCTCAAAACTAGAAGTTTTATTTTATTTTTTTTTTTTGCTGACCACTAGATGCATTTTTTTTTACCCTCTCATACTTGCCATTGAAATACACATAGAAGATGCAAAATAACTATGGTACTGGAAACTATTTGTTACATTAGGTGTAACAATATGCTAAATTCTGAGAAGAATTTAACATAGGTACAAATGGGTCATTTTGAGAAATAATTGGTAACTCTCAAGACTTGATCTTTGAAACATAGAAGCATGGTCTAATAGGCAGGAACTATTAGAAAATTTAAACATACCCAGGGATTTTTGAGATTATCTAACAATACCAAAAAAAAAATCTGTCCCCACAATACAAATGACTTTCTCTCTTCCCATTCCTCTAACATTACCTCTCTTTCTGTGTACTTTTAGAAGCAGTAAATTTTTGGAATTCAGCAAGGCCAAGGGAGAAAGAAAATGACTTAGAGTAGACTTTTATCTTGAGATGTGAAGACAGTCTAAATTAGGATGGAATAAAAAGAAGACACTGAGGAGTATACTCTAGGGATTACACTTTTTATGAGTAAGGTATGACAGGGTCTTTCAAATTATACCCAAAGCTGCATATTTACTTATAGTCACTGTATTAGACAATGAAAACAGGAGAATATTGTTCAGAGTAGCAGATCAACTAGAAATATCTTCAAAATATAGGTATTTAGCTAGATGCTGTGGAAATAAAATTATCTTGGGTGTAAGATCTGAAAATGTGATTTAAAAATTATTTCTCTACTCATGCCACCTACACGCTCCAAACAGAGCTCTGGGTTTACAAGCATTTTTAAAATTTCAAAACGTAGAAAATTATCAAAGCATCCCTACTCATTTACTAAAACTTGAATCATCCCAACACCAGTATGGCAAAAATAGCACTAATATAAAAATACCACCTGAGATATTCTCTTTTAAGAGGTATTGAGTGATAAAGTATACAATGTTCATAAGAACATAGATCATATAATTGAAGGACTAAATAACTATATAAATACAAAGCAAAATTAATTAATTACACTTAATTATCAACTGATAACTTCATATTTTACAAGATTTTGGCAGTGCTCTAAAGGTATACATAAATAAGTTGTTATCACAGTAGAAACATCTAGGCTCTTATGTCAAATTTGCTTGGATACCATTTTCTCTAACTGAAAAAAAGAACCTCAAATATCAAGTTGGGAAACTTCCAAAAAAACTTCACACACACATGAGTATGTATGAATACAAATATAAGTACATTTTTAATGTGCCCAGAGAGAAACCAAATTAATGAGAAAACACATATCAATATATTTAAAAGGATTAAAGTCATTTGAAATACATTTTCTCACCACAATAGAATTAAGTAACAAATTACAGAAAGATATCTGGAAAATTATAAAGATATAAAATCAGAACAACATACTTCTAATTAACCCATGTGAAAAAGAAAACATAAAATATTTTTATCAGAATTAAAATGGTAACACAATAAATTCCAATTTGGGTTATGTGATTAAACCAGTACTTAGAAGAAAAATCATGGCTCTTCCTTATAATAGAAGAGAGATCTCAAATTCATTTCTTAGCTTCCATTATAAAAATCTAAAAAAGAAAGCAAATCAAACCCAAGGTAAACAGAAAGAAAACAAACAGGGAAATTTTAATGAAATAGAAAACAGTAAAACAATAGAGAAAAATCAACAAACCCAAAAATTGGTTCTTTTATAAGAACCATAAAATTGATAAATCTCTTATCAGACTGGTCAGGAAAAAAGAAAGTTACAGATTATGTATATCAGGTATGAGAGAGGTGACATCTCTAAATATAATATAGATATTAAAAAGATAATAAGAAAATATTAACAAATTTATGCCAATAAATTTGACAATTTAAATAAAATAGATAAATATCTTGAGTGACATAAATTGGCAAAGCTCACTCAAGAGTGAGTAGATAACATGAATAACCCTGTATTTATTAAGGAAATTGAAATTTTACTTAAAACTTTCTCCTCCTAGTCACCTCCACTTTCATAAATAAATCTAGCCAGGATGACTTTACTGGTAAATTCTAACAAATATTTAAAAAATAAATAATACCACTGCTAAAAAAATTCTTACAGATAATTGAAGAAGAAGTAATATTTCCTAGTTCATTCTATGAAGCCAGCATTTCTATGATATTAAACCAGACAATAATATAAGAATATGCAACTTCCAATACTTATCCCTCATAAGACAGATGCAAAAACCATTGATAAAATATTTAGAAAATCAAATATTTGATATATAAAATGATGATACTTCATGACTAAATAGGGTTTATTCCAGGAATAAAAGGTTGTTTAACATTAAAACTAATTAATGTAATACATCATATTAACTAACTAAAAAAGAAAGCTATATGATATCTCAATAGATGCAGAATAAGCATTTGACAAAAATCCAACATCCATTCCCGACAAAGTTTCATAGCAAAATTAGCAACAGAGGAAATTTCCGCAAATCAATAAAAATCATCTACAAAAAACCTACAGCTAACATAATATTTTGCAGTCCAGTCCAAATGTTTACTCCTGAAGAGCAGAAAAGAGACAAGGGTGTCTACTCTCATCACTTCTATTACACATTGTATGGGAGATACTAGCCAGAGCAATCAAGCAAGATAAGAAATTTAAAAGCATCTAGATTGGGGAAAAAATAAAATCGCTATTATTCTCAGATGACATGATCATCTACATAGAAAATCCTACAAAACTACAACAATGCTACTAGAATAAATAAGTGATCTCAGTATTAACATTACGAGTTACAAGATTAATACAAAGAAAACAACTGTAGTTCTAGAAACTGGCCACAAGCAATTGAAAAGTAAAATGTAATAAGATACAATTTATAAAAGCTTCAAAAATTTGATATACTTTGGATAAATTTAGTAAAATATAGGAAAGAACTATATACTGAAAACTATAAAAAAATTGCTGACAGAAAGTAAGGCAGACCTAAATATAGAGACATACTCTGTTTGCAGGTCATTAAATACCATATTGTGAACATTCTCCCCAAACTGATCAATAGATTCAACATAAGCCTAATCAAAATCACAGCAGACACTTTTGCAGAAATTAATGAACTGGTTTTAAATTCATATGGAAATGTTAAGGACCTAGACTAGCCAAAGTAATTTTGAGAAAGAACAAAGTTGGAGGACAAATGCTACCTGACTTAGAGACTTATAATACAACTACAATAATCATGACAGCATAATATTGGAGTGAAAATAGATGTCTGTTTCAATATAACACAACAGAGACTTCAAAAAGATCCAGACATAAATGGACAACTAATTTTTGACAAAGACCCAAAGGAAACTCAGTGGTGAACAGATAGTTCACAATTTTCAACAAATTGTGCTGGGACAACTTAATGTCCATATGCAGAAAAGTGACTTTAATTCATACTCCACATCATATTCAAAAGTTAATTCAAAATGGATCATGGAACTAAATGTCAAACTTAAAACTGAAACTTCTAGAAGATGACTTTGGGTTATATGAAGATTTCTTGAATATGACACCAATATTATAGGCCATGAAAGGAAAATAGTGTATAAGGTTTTCAAGCAGTTTAGCATACCATATGATCCATTCACAGACTTCCAAACAAACATGATAGAAGCTTTAATTTTAGCAGTCCAAACTGGAAACAACCCATATGTCCTTCAACAAGTGAATGGATAAACTATTGTAGAATATTCATACAACGGATTACTAGTCAGCAATCAAAGTAGATGACAACACACAACAGCAGAAATGAATCTCAAATTGTGTCAAGTAAGAGAAATCTGGACAAAAGGAATTTATACTGTGTGACTTTATTTATATAAAATTCTAGAAAATCAAACCAATACACAGTGACAGAAGTCACTGGGCTAAATAAGATTACCGCAGGTAATCTTACCACAGGTAAGTGGTTGGCTGGGTCCAAAAGGAGGGAGTTAGCAAGGAATAGGAGGGAAGGGCTATCAGGAGAACAAAACTCTTGGGGGGGATAGATATGTTAATTCTCTTGATCATGGTTATAGCTTCATGGATGCATACTTATGTCAAAACTTTTCAAATAGTACATTATATTTTAAATATGAGAAGTTTATTTATTATATCTCAATTTTACCTCAGTAAATTTGTTTAAAATATAGATAAATGACATTATCAAAATGTCTTCTTTGATACCAAATCCAATGGTTAACATCTGTGCCTTCATTCTAATTGAAAAATCAGGAGCATTTCCTCCTTGGAAGGTTTATGTCCATTTAAACTCTCCTACTTTTTCTCTTTCCTCTCTGACCTCTCTTTCCAGTCTTGTTTGCAGGTTGCACTGCTTCTGCTCAAAATATCTCTGCTCAACCTAAGTTGCAGCATTCTTTGCAGCTAATCTCATTTAGCCCAATGACTTAAACTTCCTTCTCAGTGCTAACTACACCCAAATGTACATCTCTAGGCTCAATTCCTTTGAAATACTCCAGATGTATAAATTTCTAATTGGATATTTATCCTAGTCCTCTTAAATATACCATGTTAAAAAAAAACCAAAAAACAACAACAATGAAAAACTATTGATTTTAACCCTAACCTATTCTTCCAACAGTTTTCATTATTTTAGTAAATGGTACCACAACCCATCCCTTCTGCTTAAAGCTAAAATCTTAAATTATTATCCTTGATTCTGTCTTTTTCCCTCCCAGCTTCTTTCCAATCCAGCGGAAAGCCTTATTGGCTCTATCTTCAACATATAAATAAATCCAATAATGTCTCTCCATTTTTACCATACTACTTTTTTCTCAGCTATTATCCCTTACATGAGCTACTGCAATAGTTCTCTTAGTCTCGTATAATCCATTTGCCACATGGCAGAATGTTATTTTAAAATCATAAATGAGATTTTTATCAGTAATCTACTTAAAATCCACCTATAGTTTCTTATTGCTTTTATAATAAAATCCCAAATTTTTATGGTTTATGTGGCTCTACATAATTCCAACATCATCTTCTAATCCTCTCTCTCTTATTTCCTGGGACCTAGGCACACTCAACTATATTCAGTGCCTTAATCACACTACACTACAGTGCCTAGAATTACAATTAGTTTATTAAGGGCAAGGAAATAGAAGCCAGAATATTTAGGTTCAAATCTTAGCTTTGCCGTTTATTTCTTGTGTGATCATGGTCAGAATTCAGTCAGACTGCTGTATGCGGCTGAAAGACAAAATTAGAAATATGGTTTTTATGCCCAAAAGGAGAGAAGGAACACTGATATTGATAAGAATCAGCACTGTTTGTCTCATCTTTTTTCCTGGTCCAGACTTTTCTCACCTATAACACATTTCTAAAATGAATTTAAAATTTTTAAGTAGCATAACTTTCTTAATGTTAATTGTACTAAAATTATAGAAAGCATTATATTTTTAACTAAATTTTCAATGAACTATAGTCTTCACATTAAGTTGTCCTTGCCTGGACTTATTCCAATTCACAGAAAAATCACTTTAATAAACTGAGGGCAGGAGTGTGAAATATATCGTGGTTCAGGTCTGAATGATGATGAGTTCAGTTCTGCCAACTTAAGGACAGCCAAAATACATAAGATAAGCTTGAGTAAATGCTTGTAAACAAAACCAGTCATCTATGCTGACTAGAACTGCCTTGCTTAAAGCAAAAATAAGTTTAGCATTCAAGAGTTTCTAAGAAACCACTGCTTTTAAACTGTCCCAGGCAGAATTAGCCACTTTTTCATTTAGGCTTCCATAAAACTTTGTAATTGACTTCTTTGAACCATTCCCCTATTAAACACATAAAATATCTCCCTGGCTGTCTAGATTTTGAGTTATTCAAGGATAGGAACCCTGTATTCTGCAGAACAAACGGCATCTCTGCAACTGTCAGTTGCTTCACTTGGGTTGTTAACTCTCAAGTAGAATGCCTCCTGCTTTCTTCGACCAACTTACTCTCTCTCGATCACCATTTAATAATCTTCTTTTAAGAATAATGCTTGATATATAGCATACATTCAATATATTTGCTAAATTAATCATTTACATTAAGATATTGCTGGTAAATTCCTGTGGTGGTAGAGTCAGGGCTAAAAAGCCCAGGGGGTGGGGAGTTCAAGAAATCATGAAGAATGTCTCTGCTAGCTGCAGGTATCTTTGCCAGCAGAGCTCAAAGAGAAACGTAATTTTCAAGAATGTGCATGTAACAGATAAAAATATTTTTCAGAATGAAAATCAGATGAGTTTATCTTATCCTCCAACTCATCTACATTTAATGCTGGGCCACAGGGCTCAATATTTCTGGAAAGAAGGAGGATATAACAGAATAGGGAGGTCTCTCTAAAGAAAAAGAAGTAGAAATCCCATTCATTCTGGCCTGAGGGTATATAAGAAAAAGAAGAGACATGTGAAAAAAGCAGGTCAGCAATCAGAGTTATTCGTACTGACTTCATGGGGCTACTTTAATGCAAAGGATTGATAGAGTGAGGGAAACTGAGAACCTCAGGGTGAGTGGCACAATTCCCAAGGTATAACCTGGGTGAAGTTTTAAAAGTCTGGGGGAAGCCTCACATTGAACTTATCCCTAAACCAATATGGATAGGATGGCACTAGATGGAAGGAGTGTGGAGATGAATGAGACTGAAACAAACCTCATGGCTCGCTACAGTCTGCATATAGTGCTTAGGGTATCCAGAAGGTTGCACACGCCCCAGTGAATGAACAGAGAAGTGTTGAGAGATCCAGTGGGTCAGTGCAGTCATGAGATTGAGAAGAAGTATATAATGAGAGAGCTCTTTATAGCAGGATGCAAGCAATGTGGACTACAGACTTCAGCCATGGAAACCTGTGAAACGCCAGATAAGAGCAGGATCATATTGTTGGGCAGCATACAGTGTGTAGGCCAGACTAAATATCAGGAATCAGAGGACATCAGGAACCAGAAAAAAAGCCTGCCCATCCAAAAGCCCATCTCCCTGTAGTCGAATAAGTGTCCTACCAGTGGAAAAAAAAAAGGAGGAGGTGAGAACATCTTCAAGACATAGCATTTGCCCACAAAAGACTGAGTCTAATAACAGGTACTATTAAAAGGGAAATTAGGGGACTTCCCTGGTGGTGCAGTCGTTAAGAATCCACCTGCCAATGCAGGGGACACAGGTTCAAGCCCTGGTCTCGGAAGATCCCACATGCAGCAGAGCAACTAAGTCCGTGTGCCACAACAACTGAGCCCGCGTGCCAGAACTACTGAAGCCTGTGCGCCTAGAGCCCGTGCTCCGCAACAAGAGAAGCCCACACACCACAACAAAGAGTATTCCCCTCTTGCTGCAACTAGAGAAAGGCTGCGCACAGCAATGAAGATCCAATGCAGCCAAAAATTAATTAATTTTAAAAAACTTTTAAAAAAGGGAAATTAAACAGGTTTTAAGTGCCTTCTCTCTCTCCCTATCTCCCACCTTTCCCAGCAACCTGAGGTATTGAATGAGTTATAGAAAATGAAATATATGTAAGAGATTCTCTGAGATTCTTTAAAATCTTGCAGTATTTATTCCTACTTTGGATTAAAATAGCGAACTATGTATCTTGAGGCCCAAGATGTACCCCTGTGACATCAAGTGTGCAGAGTCAAAGAGAAAATAGGCAATAGGAAAGTAAGAAAAGGAGAGAAAGGGAGAAACATGCATTGGCAAGTCACCTTTGGATGCTCTAAATTTGAAAGTCCTGAATGCAATTCTAATTACAAAAACTTCATCCATTAAGGGTTTCCTTAGACTGCATTTGTCTGTACTTGTGCTTTGTATGAAAAAAGAAAATTCCACAAGCAGGCCAGAAAGAGAACCCACAGCCCAAAATGCAAAAGTTTAGGTAGGTTGGGAAATTTCAGTCAAACCAGAAAAAAGATTGGGTGACTTCTGCAAAATTAATCGTACTCATACCCAGGTCCTCAGGAGCTAGGACCAGAGACTGGACAATGACTTCAACAGCTCTTAATACTCATATGCAAAGAACCACTGGTGAGCTTTTAAAAAGAAGACACAGCCCTCCTGACATTATGATTCAATTGGCCTGGTTGGGTCCTGTGCTATCTCCTTTTGAAAAACTCCCTAGGTGATTCTAATGTGTAGCCAATGTTGAGTTCAAGATTAGGATTGGGGTGCCAGCCCCTAATACCTTGTATCTTTAAGCAATAACAGCTGTTTACTGTGGCTTAATGCTAGAACCTGAGACTCATTTTCATGCAATAAATATTTTACCTGCCCCTGTGAGGGGACGAAGTATTTTTGATCTAGTACTGAGAAGTCAGTTTCCCTGGAGATTGATTAGTGCCCCTACTGGTAAGAAGTGATTATTTCACTTAGTATCCAGGCTTAACGCAGACACATCTTGAAAGCTTGAGACTGGGAACTGAGACAGAGAAATCCACAAAAGTTCCAGTTTCTTCCTTCTCAGAAGTAGGGGAATACCTAGATGACAATAATGTTCTCCAATAACACAAGGGATTTATTGAGACAAATAAATAAGAACATGATGTAAAAATTATTTTAAAAATACTTCCTTCCCTACAGGTACCCCCTTATTAATACACCAATATTTTCTTTTTGTCCTGTAACACATTAAGATAAAGCTTAGAAACTTTGTGTCAGGGGAAAGAAAGAGGATATAATATAGTGGAAGTTCCTACAAAGATTAAGAGGCCCAATTCATGACCTTAGGAGCATGGAAAAATAATGAGATATAAAAGAAAATTGAAGAATTTAGTTGCCACAGTACTTTCTATGCTTCTGTGCCATCTATCTGCCTTAAGGCTAAACCTTGAAGTTTGGCTTATAGAAGCAAGCAGTAAGTTAAGATGATACTTTGGGCTATAGCTACTTCCCTAGGGATAACAAGGGGAAGGGTTAGGCTTCCAAAGGAAGCTCATCATTTATCTTGAAACCACTTCCCACAGTACACAAGATATATGTCTCAGCATTATCAGAGGGAGGTGACTAGAGAGATAAACTTGAGAAAATGGATTTTTCCCCACATCCTGGATATACTGTGAAGGTTATCTAAAACTTCTCTTTTTATTTGCTTGGGGAGAACACATATAATTATTGAATGAATGGGTAATGAGATCAGGGCAAAGAGGTTGCAGTGTACAAGGACTTCCTGACTGGAAGTACATGGGTGGCTATGGACTTCAGCAGTGAGTCCTGGTAAAAATGTTCCAAAGGTCTAGATGAGACTAGCCACCACTTAATGGAAACCAATTAACATCAGCCACTCAACTCAGAGGCAGCAAGGACAAAATGTCACACCAGATGTCCTTTCAGTGACGAAAAGACAGAGGAGGAGGATGAGAGGACATCTGGAAGACAAGCTTTTTCCTCAAAGAGAATGTGTCATGTAAAGATGATCATGTAAAGAGAAAGACTGAGGTACCATTAATTGGTTAATGCAAAGCTGTTTCTGTTATTGTTTTCTCAAATATCCCAGACATCGAGAGCTTATAAAAAAGACTGCAGAAGTAAAAATTAAAAGCTACTATTTCTTCATTCATTTTAGACATGGTTTTAGTAAGTTTATGACTTATTTCTATAATTAAAGGTCTAATCTCAAATAATGGTTAACAACTTGAAAGGAGCTCTGATGAGTGACGACAGGTTTCTCTCTGCTTTTAAACACAGTTGCCACCCACTCAGATTCTGCTGGGGTGGGGCAATACCATATCTTTTTCAGCATAAGGACTCCATTACAGAAGCAGGCAGAGGGTAGAATAGTTAGATAATCAATTTAGACATAGTTTTATACCATTAAGGAAAGTTTCACAATCTCATCTACACAGATATTTAGTTATCAAATTTGGTCCAGTGTTTATTTTAGCTCTAAACTAAATTATTCATTCAATAAAATCATGTTAAGCTTCTGAAGTGTACATGATTTTATTGGAAAAGAAAATCCTTTCATTTCCTTCAATTAAAAGGTTACTGTATCCTCCAGAGAGTTACAAAAATTCTACAGGGCAGAAACTTCCAACACAAGAGAGCAGAAAGCCAGGAAAAGGTGCTTCAATAGTCCTAGAAATATTCACCTGTCAGCTATCACATCCGTTAGTTCAGTTCCCTACATCTTGAGAGCAGCACTGATTAGATTGAGAAAACGTTATTATTTTTTCCAATACTCTGTATCTCCCATTATAGAAACTCTAAAAACAAAATTTTCATTTGGGACCTGAGAACTCCTTAAAAAACATGTAACTGTATTTCCTTTATACCTTTACAACCAAAGCAAATAGTTTTAATAGCTTTGCATAACCATTCCCAGAAATAAGAAAAATGATACTTAAAAATTCCTTGTTAGGCTTTTGTTTTTTGGAATCATGATTTCTTGTTGATGAAAAAGCACCTCTGGATACACCCCCACTATAAACACCATCTGATAAGCCATATTAGCTCAAGGACTAGGGGCTATATACCTGAAGAATCTCATCTCTGGAAAATAGCAAAAAGTACTGTGGAAAAAACTGCAAAGGAAATAAAGGTAGAGTAAATCTAGTTATTGACTCTTTGCATACTGAAATTTTCATTTGTTTACAAACTCAAAAAACCATCTATCCCACAAAGAAGATGCATCCCTGACTTCTAAAATACATTTTCATTCATTTATACTAAAAAAAGTTTTTAAATTACCTATCAAAGATAGAAGAAGCATCCTTAAGTTTGAGACTCTGTAAATTATCAGGAAGACAAATTGCCAAAACATAGTTCCTTGCCCATAGTAATTATATTAGTTGCCAAATGCCAAACATAGTTCCTTGCCCATAGTAATTATATTAGTCAGTATTCTCCAAAGAAATAAAACCAATTGAAACAAAGACATACACATACACACAAAAGAAACAAAACACACACACACACATACATAGAGATTGAGACTGATTGATTATAAGGAATTGGCTCACATCATTATGAACATTGGCAATTCCCAAGATCCAAGATCTATAGGGTAAGTTAGCAAGGTGTAGACCTAGTAGAGAAGTAATTTAGTTCTTGTACAAAACTCAAGTTTCTTTGAGACAGAGGAAGAACCAAAAAACTAAACAAACAAACAAAAAACCCCACAATATCTCAATTCAAAAGCAGTCTAGCAGGAAGAATTCTCTATTGCTTGGGGGAGGGTCGGTGTTTTTGTTCTATTCAGGCTTTCAACTGATTGGATGAGGTCCACTGACATTAGGGAGGGCAACTGATTTATTCAGTCTCCTGATGTAAATGCTAATCTCATGTAAAAGCAAGAATAACGTTAGACCAAATATCTGGGCATCCTATGACCCAGTCAAGTTGATGCATAAAATTAACCATAATAGTTAATTAAGTAAACTCAATAAATGCTTTATTGAATAGATGAAAAAATGAAGCAGTTAAATAGTTAAGTTAGGGAAAATAAACTTCCTTTAAGAAATATATATGCATGGGTTGTTTTGCAAATTCCTATGTGAATAGTCTATTGTAAATTACAAGGGTAGTCTTTAAGAGTATATATTAAGATGGTATTTCTTTGCCCTTGAAATTTAATTCATGCAAAGGTGTTCTCAAAGTGTTGTACACACACTAGTGATGTGATGATTTTATGTGCTATGCTTAAAGTTTTAATTTTAGTAATTTTCTGCTTATTGTAATGTGTAACACAAGAAAGAATCATTAACCCATCAAACCTATGATTTCTGATATAATATTGTTTAGGTTAAAGCTAAGTAGATTTTAGAGTATAATATTTTTAGTTACTTAGAAAATCTTTTATTTTATATAATGTAAAGAAAATTCTTAGCATCAATATTGCCAAAAAATTCTAAAATGTGTACAGTAAATGTCCAATAAAGTATAAACATTGTGTCATTTTAATTTTTTTTTGCAATTTTAGCTTTTTTCCCCTGCCATCTTACAACTACATGAAGTAATATTTTTAGATGTTAGAGAAGAATAAAACAAGGTGGATGAATAAACATTTCAACCTGGCATCTAAGAATTTGTATTCTCTAGACTTATAAGACAGGAATAGTAATGGATATCGCCAGCTACATTTTATGTATCTCACACATTAAGTAGTGCATCAGGCTGTTATACCAATAACCTGGACTAGGCTTGTGCAATAAAGAATTTGGCTGACGTTTGTCCCTAGTTCCTGGGAAGTAACCTCTAAAACCCTTGGAATTTTTCTAGTGACAGGAGTGTTTGTGTTATTCAAGGTGGCCCTCTTGGACCATACCTGATGGTTTATGCTAATGAGTTGATTGTGGTGGGTCTTTGGATAGTTTATGTTAACAAAATGATTCATAATGGGGTTGGTCATGCTAGAAGGACCAACCATGTGATTAGAGGTTGGTGCTTTGAGCCATATGAAACCAGCCCAACCTCCATGGTAGGGAAGGGAGCTACAGATTGAGTTCAACCACATGGTCAATGACTCACTCAATAATGTCTTCACAATGAAATCTCAATAAAAACTCTGGAAATTGAAGGTCAGGTGAGTTTCCTGGTTGGCAATACTCACTGATTATTGTCACACTTCAATGCTAGGAGAATAACACTTCCCTGAGGATGAAAGAAGCTACATGTTTGGAACACTGCCAGACTTTGCTCTATGTCTCTCTCCATTTGCCAGATTCTGATTTGTATCCTTCTGCTATTATAAAACTGTACTCCTATGTATAGTGCTTACTTGAGTTCTGTGAGTCACTCCAGTGAACTGTCAAACATGACAGTGGTAGTTGGAACACCCAAATTTGTAACCAGCTGTTGAGAAACTAAGGGTGGCCCCAGGAACCCCTGAACCTGTGGCTGGTGTCTGAACTGAGGCCAGTCTTGTACAAAACTATGCCCTTAACCTTGACTTTGGCAACTCATTGTAGGGCTCAGATCTCAATTCTCTATTTTGAGGATGCCCCCCTGAATTTGGACACAAAACTAACTACTGATTAATACCTTCCCTAGACATTCAGTGGTAAATATTTCACTTATGAATAAAACCCAAAATTTATGTCTCAAACACTATTTAAAGTTACATAATCAGCTGTGCATGTGGCTGGACATATACTCCATAATGTATACTTAATGTATATTTTGTCACTGATGATACTTAACAATGATTGCTTTTCCAATATGATAAATTAAGTACACATTAGCTGTCAAAAAGAAAGTCTTTTTACTATTGATCCAAAAAATCAAAGGACTCTTAAAAGAAAATTCAGAGGACTTACCAAGAGTCACATGCAACATACTTGGCACAGACGCTGATAAGAAAATAAAAAGTAAATAACTCACTTCAACAACTTCAATGCAGTTACATATGAAAGTCCATAAACCAGTATTTTATTTCCTTCTATTGCAAGATTGTATACATTTGTCCAAAGTTGAAGATTAGTATAATTTGTCACATTTTGAGATCAAGATACTCGTTTTCACTGTGCAGAATTATACTCCAGCCATCATCACAACTTAAAATATGAAGAGTTGTTCTGGCTGCTTGCTTATGCAGCTTTCATACTTTAACCTATAAGCACGTGTCTTAGCTGGCAGAGTTTGCAATTTAGTTTTCAGCAACTTCCAGATGATATACAATGGTCTTCTTGGCAAGACGGGCTCGAAACTCTGTGGATGTTTTGAATAACACTTAATAGTGTCTATTCATAACATTGCAAAAGAAATTGTGATGTGTTAATACTCAGATTAATTCATGCTATTTTCAAAATGACAAAACAAGAAATATTTAGGAAAACTAAGTAGCATTTTTTTTACTTCCAAATGATAGACCAAATTTTTTTTAATTCTACATTTTTTAAATTTAATTCCAGGAGGAAAAAAAATTAATCATATTCTCTTCAAAAGGTCTCATCTTTTCTTCTCTATAGTATTTGTGCTTAAAACCACAGATTTTTAACTTATTAATGCATAATAATCTTAAATTATGAACACTTTCTCAAATCCATTTTCATGATTTTTTTTCTCTTTAAAAAGTTGTTTTGAATTTGAAGGGCCAGAGCCAACTTCTGGAATAGCAGAGTAAGGAAACTGGTGGACACCTCTCTACCAAAAATAATGCTCACAAGCCAGGCCAAAATTTAAGGGGTGGGGAAATAGACTCAATACTTGACAGGAGGAATTGCAAAGTCACATTACAAAAGAGTATCTTTTCAACAAACGGTGCTGGGAAACTGGATGTCTACATGCAAAACAATGAATTTGGACTCTTTCCTTATATCACATACCAAAAAAGTGAACCATAGCCTAAAATAAAGACCTAAAACAATAAAATTCCTAGGAGAAAAGAAAAGAGGAAAATCTTCACTGGATTAAGCATTGTTTCTTAGATATAACATCAAAAGCACAGCATCAAAAGAAAAAATGCAAAACAGGACTTCATCAAAATTAAAATCATTTGTGCTTCAAAGCACATCATCAAGAAAGTAAAATGACAACCCACAGAAAACTCAGGCAAGTTAAAAATGGACACAAAATGGATTAAAGACCTAAATGTGAGGCCAGACACTATCAAACTCTTAGAGGAAAACATAGGCAGAACACTCTACGACATAAATCACAGCAAGATCCTTTCTGACCCACCTCATAGAGAAATGGAAATAAAAACAAAAATAAACAAATGGGACCTAATAAAACTTAAAAGTTTTTGCACAGCAAAGGAAACTATAAACAAGACCAAAAGACAACCCTCAGAATGGGAGAAAATATTTGCAAATGAAGCAACTGACAAAGGATTAATCTCCAAAATTTACAAGCAGCTCATGCAACTCAATATCAAAAAAACAAACAACCCAATCCAAAAATGGGCAGAAGACCTAAATAGACATTTCTCCAAAGAAGATATACAGATTGCCAACAAACACATGAAAGAATGCTCAACATCACTAATCATTAGAGAAATGCAAATCAAAACTACAATGAGGTATCACCTCACACCAGTCAGAATGGCCATCATCAAAAATTCTACAAACAATAAATGCTGGAGAAGGTGTGGAGAAAAGGGAACCCTCTTGCACTGTTGGTGGGAATGTAAATTGATACAGCCACTATGGAGAACAGTATGAAGGTTCCTTAAAAAAACTAAAAGCAGAACTACCATACGACCCAGCAATCCCACTACTGGGCATTTACCCTGAGAAAACCATAATTCAAAAAGACTCATGTACCACAATGTTCATTACAGCTCTATTTACAATAGCCAGGATATGGAAGCAACCTAAGTGTCCATCAACAGATAAATGGATAAAGAAGATGTGGCACATATATACAATGGAGTATTACTGAGCCATAAAAAGAAATGAAACTGAGTTATTTGTAGTGAGGTGCATGGACCTAGAGTCTATCATACAGAGTGAAGTAAGTCAGAAAGAAAAAAACAAATACCATATGCTAACATATATATGGAATCTAAAAAAAAAGAAAAAAAAAGGCATGAAGAACCTAGGGGCAGGATGGGAATAAAGACACAGACCTACTAGAGAATGTACTTGAGGATATGGGGAGGGGAAAAGGTAAGCTGTGACAAAGTGAGAGAGTGGCATGGACATATATACACTACCAAATGTAAAACCGATAGCTAGTGGGAAGCAGCCTCATAGCACAGGGAGATCAGCTCGGTGGTTTGTGACCACCTAGAGGGGTGGGATAGGGAGAGTGGGAGGGAGGGAGATGCAAGAGGGAAGAGATATGGGGATATAGGTATATGTATAGCTGATTCACTTTGTTATAAAGCAGAAACTAACACACCATTGTAAAGCAATTATACTCCAATAAAGACGTTAAAGAAAAAAATGGACAAAGGATTTTAATAGAAAATTTTCCAAAGAAGATATACAAATGGCCATTAAGAAAAAGAAAAGATACTCAACATCATTAGTGACAATGAGGTATCATTTAACATTCACTAGGATCTCTAAAATTAAAATGACAATAACAAGTATTGGTGAAGAAATGGAAAATTGGTACTCTCATACTTTGCAAGTGGGGATACAAAATGGCACAGCCACTTTTAAAATAGCATATGAGCTCCTCAGGTTTTAAGCATAGAGTTACCATGTCACCCAGCAATTTTACTCCTAAGCATATAGTCAAAAGAATTAAAAACATATATCAGCACAAAAGCTTGTACATGATTGTTAATAGCAGAATTATTAATAACCAAAAAGTGGAAACAGCTGAAATGTCTATCAACTAGTGAATGAATAAACAAAATATAGCATACTCATATAATGGAATATTTTCAACAATTAAAGAATGAAATACAAATAAAAGCTACATGGGTGAACTTTGAAAACATTTATGCTAAGTGAAAGAAGTCAGTCACAGGAGACCATGTATTATGTGATTTCCTTTATGTGAGAGTCCAGAATATGCAAATCTATAGAGATAGAAAGTACCAATAGATTAGTATTTTCCTGTGGCTGAGGTAGGAAGGGGAGTGACAGTACAGAAGGACTAGGGAATGACTGCTAAAGGGAATGGGATTTTCAGGAGGCAGGGCGATGAAATGTTCTAAAATTAGATTTTGATGCTGGTTGTACATCCTGTGGATATATTAAACAAAACTGAACTGTACACTTTAAACGAGGGAGTTACATGGTTTGTGAAGTACATCTTAACTTTTAAAAAATGAATGGCCAGAAGGTAGTAAATATTTTAGTCTATTCCCTGGCATCAAAATTTTACCTAAGGCATTGCCAAAACAGAACATCTGCTTAAAAACCAAACAAAACAAAACACAAAACCACTCTGGATATCTTGGAAACTGTTTTGGCTGCATGTCACAGGACTCAAAGTCTATATAATCACACCTTCCTAAACACCTAAATCCTTCTACAGCAGTCTCTTCTGCAAATAACTATTAGAATAATCACTCTAAAACACTGATTTCATCAGGTGTTTTCACTGTTTAGGATACTACTATTGGTCATTATTGCCAACCCTATCACATCTAAACTCTCTCCTCAAGGAATTCAGTTATGTTGTTTTCCTTAATGTCAGTTTTCTTCACAAAAATAGACTTTGGCTCCCCCCACCCAAAAAAAATCTTATTATCTATAGGATATTTTCTGTTATGATATTACAAAGTTTATGATTGCAAATAACTGGGAAACAACTCCAAAAGGCTTAAGTGATAAGAGAATTCACGATCTTACATTATCAGAAATCTGAAGCAGGGCCATGATAAAAGTTGATTAATACAGTACCTCAACACTTTCCTTAAAGACCCAAGTACCTTCTGTTTCTCCAGTCTGTAACCCTCAGCATGTTCTTCTCAGCTTAGCCTCCCTCATGGCCCTAGAGAGTTGATAAAATTTTACGTGCCACACACTGACATGTCAAAGATAAGTTGTAAAAGAGGAACTGTTTAAAAGTCTCTTTATAAAATGTTATAAAAATCAAGTAAACCGTTTCTAGAGTCTTCTGATAGGCCTCCTGCCCTCACAATCATTGTCTAAAACTGCATCACATGCCTACCCCATGCCAATCACAATTCACTCCCTAGGGCTGGATGGAGAGGGGCCTGCCACTCTGCAGAACATGGATTAGCTCTAGGAAGGTATAGAATTCAGTTAGCTCAAGGAAGGGATAGAATGGTTGCTGACTATAATGGGAAAGAATAATTATCTGCTGTACACAATCACTCCACTTATTCACACTCTATCCATTAATTAAAATGTGCCATGTCTTAATTTCTTCTAATCTTATATCCATCAATTTCTCCAAATCCTGTATATTCACCTCATCTAGAAAAAAAACATCTTGATTAACTACCTATAGCTACCAGCTCCCATATAGTATTTCCTTAACCTTTCATAGAAAAACAGATTCTATGATAGTTTTAAACCTTAAAATAAAAAGTGTTTTAGGAATGATGGTGGTAGGTAATTTAAAGACCATTTTCCAACTCCAATATATTGCACGTAAGAAACCAAAGTCAAGAAAAGGAAAAACTCAAAGAAATAAGGAAGGAGAAACATTTAAAAGAAAAGGAGGGAGAAAATAGGAAATAAGGAAAAAGAAGGGGATAAAGTAAGAGAATTAGGAGGTGGAGGAAATGGACAAACCATAAGAAGAGAAGAAAGGTAGAGGGAGGAAGGGAGAGAGAGGAAACATAAGAAGAGGAAGGAAAGAAGGAAAAAGAATGAGAAAAAGAGGAAAATACAAAAGCGAATGAAAAGGTAAAGGCAGACACACAAGACCGTAACATGAAATGTGGCATTTATTCACAACTTGTTTAAAGAACCCATGGAACGTATAACCTCATGGCAACCAATGCAGGGAGCAAAACCACACAAACCTTAGTAGATAACTACTTGGCAGAAATGAGACAGCTGCTTATGATTCTGACTTCTGGGATCAGTCCTAGAAAAAGAGAACTATAAGTGATGAATGGGAGTTTTTGAAAGATTCTCAGCCACCATGAAAACTAGAGTCAAATACTGAGTGCCAGGAAGTGCTCTGCTATGATCTTAATATATAGCATATTTATTGTGTGTGCTTCTCTGACTCAGGAAACTTTCTCTATGATCCAAATTGGGGCCCATACTTTCAGAGTTTTTAAAAGGATAAGTATCTTAGCTGTCATTAACTCGGCAGTTTTTAACATTTTTATTTATTGGAATTTTATCAAAGTTATTTTAAGGACTCTTTTAATTGTTGAAGGGCTTGTGCTGAAATAATTAATATATATTTAGTGAGTAAACAAAAGAGAAGAAGATTTACCATCATCAAACTATTCAGACGTGATTTCTCCTTAGGTGATCCTAATTTTATAGTGCACATAAAGCTATAAGATTATGGAAGCAAATTTCAAAGCATGTACAGGTGGTAAATATGGCCCTAAGGTAGAAAAAGTTTCAGCACGGCCATATCTCGTCATTGCTCATACAGGTAAAAAGAATCACAGAAAAGGAAGCTTCTGTCCTCTTAATTCCTACATTAAAATTAAAATTAGTAGCAATCCCACTACTGGGCATATACCCTGAGAAAACTTTAATTCAAAAAGACACATGCACCCCAATATTCACTGCAGCACTATTTACAATGGCCAGGACATGGAAGCAACCTAAATGTATGTCGACAGATGAGAGAATAAAGAAGATGTGGTACATATATTCAATGGAATATTACTCAGCCATAAAAATGAATGAAATTGGGTCATTTGTAGAGATGTGGATGGGCTTAGAGTCTGTCATACAGAGTGAAATAAGTCAGAAAAACAAATATCGTATATTAACACGTGTATGTGGAATCTATTAGAAAAATGGTACAGATGAATCTATTTTCTGGGCAGGAATAGAGATGTAGATGTAGGGAACACACAAGTGGACATGGAGGTGGGGAGGGGAGATAGGATGAATTGGGAGATTGGGATTGACATATGTGCACTGCCATATGTAAAACAGATAACTAGTGGGAACCTGCTATATAGCATGGGGAGCTCAGCTCGGTGGTCTGTGGTGACCTAGATGGATGGGATTGGGGGGTGATGGATGGGAGGTCCACATATAGCTGATTCACTTCATTGTACAAAAGAAACTAACAACATTGTAAAGCAACTGTACCCCAATTTTAAAAAATAATTAGTCAGCATACCAAATAAGTATGTGTGGAGGTATTTGTCTTTTCAATTACAAAATTAAGACATATTTCTTGCAATAATAAACATAATTATAAATTTATCTAAACTACAGTCAAAATGTCTCCATTCCAATCTAATTATACATGTCAAATCTTTTTCCTTTGTTTGTGCAAATATATGTATTCACACACAAAGTTATTTGTTTTATTATAAAAATGTGTACATAATTTTTAGTCTTACCTATATACTGTGGAAACCCATCTATATATAGAGATATATAATCATCCTTGTTCCTTTCATATTTACTTTTTACTCAATATTATAGATGTACCGTGATTTATTTTATATTTGCCTATTAAACAAGTAAATATTTCTTATGTATGAAGCCTTTGCTCTTAAAATATATGTGTGTGTATACATATACACATATGTATAAATATAAATATATTTTCAGTGATATATGACTACACACATTTTAATGCATCCTTTATAAGTGATGCTACTTTTATACCTCCTGTTCAAAATATGTAAATAATCTATCAAATGCCCAATATAATAATTCCAATAACTGTCAAACCAATGACAACATCTCACTAACTGAATTAAGAAACAATCTGAATAGCTCTGCTTCCTTGTAGGATCCATAAAAGAATGTTGTTTTCACACTAACAACAAGGAGAAGCCAAATAATCTAAAACATCATAACTATTTTTGGTTTATATAAGAAAGCTGAGGTCATCAATTAAGTATATTGAATTCTAAATGGTAAAAATCTCCTCCAGGGAAAGACAACACACAAAGTGTGCTGGGCAACAACCTTTGCCCACAGACAAGCACAGAAAGAGGTGTCATCCATAAAAACATGTAAAAAAATGACAATTGAGGTTAAATGCATTTTATGGGCCATGTGTAGATTAGTATGAAACAGTTTATACTCTCTGAGATCCCCAATAAAAAGGTGATTTTGCTTTTCCCTACTCACCAGCCATTTTGCAAGGGTCTCAAGTGGTTCTAGCAAAAAAAGATTATGGGTACAGCAGGAAACCTGAGGTGGCCATATATGTGCAGGAGTTGATGGGATGCTGCTCATAGACAGGCATGAAATCGAGTTCTTTCTCTCATACAAATGGAAAGATGTTTGCCATTGACGAAATGGCAAACAACCCTCCACCAGCCTGATTCCAGGCAAAACTGCTCCTGTGGTTGGGTTGCTGAGACTGTCACAGTCTGCATAGGCCAACTCAATCTAGACATCACCTTTACTAGATGTATATAATCATTCCTTTATAATAACTTTTAGTTAAAAGTAATATAATTCTCATTTTCTAAAGTAGCACATGGCTGAATTTTTTATTTTGTTTTGACCAACTCATGAAGAGTGCCAAATGCTAACACAAGGTTAAGGAATGGGCCAAATATAATCATTACTGGTAAACAGGAACCAGAAAGGCACCCAGGCTATTTAACTGCAACTGTTAGAATTATAAATGTTATAAGAATTAAATCACAGGAAATGATATTCACATTCCTCAAACTGTCCTAATTAAATATTTATGACTAGATTCCTGATGGATGATACTCTTTTTAGTGCCACTATGCACAAATGCTAGTACAGTTAATAGGGGAAAAGTTAAGGAGAGAGACATGCTGCTGTTGAGTCTGAGACCAGAAACCAATTCAGAAGAAAATGCCTCAGATAACTCAATAGCAGTTTTATGTACTTTGTGACAATAATCAAATGATAGAAATTAAGACTTAATATAGTTTTTATAAATTTACAGTCACTGTGTGGTTTCTACTATTTACCAAAACAAACAAAAACCTCTAAAAGTTTCTTGATTTCACATCAACTGTGAATGTGTTTATATGTACAACCATTGGATCTAATAATTTCAACTGACATTGAAATTTAGATAATTAATCCACTTAGATTAAGAACTCTCTTAGTTGATTTTTATTAATTATTTATTTAATGTAGTTATTCTGATTTTTAAAACATCTTATTTCAAACTAACTTCAGACTTACAGAAAAGTTATAAAAACTGTACCAACAATATTTATTTACCATTCACTCAGAAGCTCAAATGTTAACATTTATGTTTTTATTATCCTCCCCTACCCCCACCACTTTCTTTCATGCTCTCATTCTCACAGCTCATTCTGCTTCTGTCTCTCTCTCTCCTATCCACTCCCCTCCACTTCAGAATAAATTCTAGATATGATGTCCTTTACCCCTAAATGTTTCACTTGTGGATTTCCAAGGCCATTTTCTTATATAACCATAGTATAATTATTAGCATAATATTAACACAGTTTTGACATTATTATTAATTAATAAGTCATTTTTCACAATTGTTGTACTACTGACCTTTATAAAGAGAATGACTTTTTTTTCTCCTAGTCTAATTCAGGATTGCTCATTGACATCAGTTTTTATGTCTCTTTCATCTCCTGCTATCTGGAAGAGTTTCTTAGTTTTTCTTATTTTTTATGATTTTAACATTTTTTGAAGAGTTTGGGCCATTTATTCTATTGACTGTTCTTCAAATTGAATTTGTATGATGTTTCCTCATGAATATATTCATGTCATATATTTTTGTAAAGAATACTACAGACGTGATTTGTTCTTTTAAGTGCATCATATTAGGAGGCAAATAATGTCTATTTGTTTCCCTAATGGTGATGTTAACTTGGATCATTTGGTCTAGGTAGTATTTGTCAGGTTTATTTTATTGAAAGTTAATCTTTTTCCCTTTGTATTTAATAAGTATCTTATGGGCAAATACTTCAAGACGATGTAAATATACTGTTTCTAATTAAACCTTTATCCACTAGTCTTAACATCCATTGATGTTTATTATCTGAAATTGTTATTAATGTGATGGTTACCAAATGGTGATATTCAAAATATTTATTAGTCTTTCTATAGCAATTAATTTGCAATATATGTGAACCTGACTGGTTTTTACTGGGTTAAATATTAGAAAAGTTGGTATATGGAGACAATAAAGTAATTTTACCAAGACTGAAAAAAAGTTTTTAACGTAGAGTAAGAATATGTATGTTAAATGAAAAATTGCTTGTATATCTTTGTACTAATTAACATCTTCCAATGTAATTATTCAGACTCTTTTTAGATTAGATTTTTAGCATATCTTCTGATGTTGAAAAAACGAACACTTCAAACCATGTTTCACTTTTATCTAATCAAGATTCATTATTCTGTCACAAAATAAAATTATAGTGTGAATAGTATTCATTTTACACTACAGCGCAAAGTAAATTATGAGTCTCTCTGTAAGCAATATGATGGAACAAGGTGCAAAGTATAAATGGATGCACAAAATATAAAGAGAAAGGAATCTACACATAACACTAGAGGAATCCCTCAAACCAAAAGGGAAGAAACCAAAAGAAGACAGAAACAGAGAAGAACTACAAAAACAACCAGAAAACAATGAACAAAATGGCAATATGTGCATCCATATTAATAAATCCTTAAAATGTAAATGAACTAAATGCTTCAATCAAAAGCTATAGTGTAGCTGAATGGATAAAAACAAGATCCATCTAGGGCTTCCCTGGTGGCGCAGTGGTTGAGAGTCTGCCTGCCGATGCAGGGGACACGGGTTCGTGCCCCGGTCCGGGAAGATCCCACGTGCCGCGGAGCGGCTGGGCCCGTGAGCCATGGCCGCTGAGCCTGCGTGTCCGGAGCCTGTGCTCCACAATGGGAGAGGCCACAACAGTGAGAGGCCCATGTAACACAAAAAAAAAGATCCATCTATATGCTGCCCACAAGACTCACTTCAGATATAAAAACACACATAGACTGAAAGTGGATAGATAGAAAAAGATATTTCATGCAAATGGGAAAAAAAAGAGCTGTGGTAGCAATACATATATCAGACAAAATAGACTTTAAAACAAAGACTCTAACAAAAGATAAAAAAGGGCATTACATAATGATAAAGAGGTAGATCCAAAAAGAGGATTAATATTTGTTAAATAATTATGCACCCAACACAAGGAGCACCTAAATCTATAAAGCAATATAACAGAAATAAATGGAGAAATGTACAGAGGTACAATAATAGTAGAGACTTAAGTACACCACTTACATAAATGGATAAAACATCCAGGCAGAAAATCAGTAAGTGAACACTGTCCTTAAATGACACATTAACAGATGGACTTAATAGATATATACAGAATACTTCATCCAAAAGCAGCAGAATACACATTCTTTTCACATGCACACACAACTTACTCCAGATAGATCACATGTTAGCCCACAAAACAAGTCTCAATAAATCTAAGATTAAACAATCAATGGGTCAATGAAGAAATCAAAGAGGAAATTTTAAAATACCTGGAAACAAATGAAAATGGAAACACAACTTTCCAAAATCTATGGGAGACAGCAAAAGCAGTTCTAAGAAAGTTCATAGCATAGGCCTACCTCAGGAAACAAGAAAAATCTCAAATAAACAATCTGAATGTACATATAAATGAACTAGAAAAAGAACAATCAAAGCCCAAATTAGTAGAAGGAAGAAAATAATAAAGATTAGAGAAGAAATAAATGAAATAGAGATTAGGAAAAACAAGAGAAAAGATAAATGAAACTAAGAGCTGTTTCTTTGAAAAGGTAAACAAATCAACAAACTGTTAGCCATACTAATCAAGAAAAAAAGAGCCCAAATAAATAAAACCATAAATGAAAGAGGAGTAATTACAACCAATATCACAGAAATACAAAGAATCATGAGAATACTATGAACAAATGTATGCCAACAAATTAGGAAACCTAAAAAAATGAATTCCTACAAACACACAATCTTCCAAGACTGAATCATGAAGAAACAGAAAATCCGAGTAGACCAATCACTAGTAATGAAATTGAATTAGTAATTTTTAAAACTCTAAAAAACAAAAGTCCAGGTCCAGATGGCCTCACAGGTGAACTCTAGCAAACATTTAAGGAGGAATTAATACCTATCCTTCTCAAATTATTCCAAAAACTGAAGAAACACTTCTGAACTAATTTTATGAGGCCACCATTATCTGAGTATCCAAGATATCCAAAGACTACACAGAAAAGAGAATTTCAGGCTGTATCACTGATGAACATAATGCAAAAATCCTCAACAAATCATTAACAAGCCAAATTTAACAACACATGATCAAGTGGGATTCATTTCAGGAATACAAGGATTGTTTAACATCTGCAAATCAATCAATGTGACACACCACATTAATAAAATGAAGGGAAAAAAATCACATGATCATTTCAATAGACACAGAAAAAATTTGACAAAATTCAACATCTATTTATGATAAAAACTCTCCACAAGGGGCTATAGTGGGAACAAACCTTAACATAATAAAGGTCATATATGGCAAACCCACAGATACACAATGATGGAAAGCAGAAACCTCTTCCTGTCAGGTCAGAAGCAAGACAAGAATGCCCATTCTCACCAATTTTCACTACAGCAATTAGGCAAGGAAGGAAATAATAATCATCTGAATTGGAAAGGAAGAAATAAAACTGTTACCATTTGTAGATGACATGATACTATGTATAGAAATTCCAAATATTCCATCATAAAGCTATTAGATCTAATAAATAAATTCAGTGAAGTTGCAAGTTACAAAATTAATATACCAAAATCTGTTGCATTTCTATACACTAATAACAAAATATCAGAAAGAAATTAAGAAAACAATTCCATTTACAATTGTGTCAAAAATAATAAAATAGGAATAAATTTAACCAAGGAGGTAAAAGACCTACACTCTGAAAACTATGAAACATTGAGGAAAGAAATTGAAGATGACACAAATAAATGGAAAGATATATGTGCTCATGGATTGGAAGAATCAATACTGTTAAAATGTCCATTCTACCCAAAGCAATCTACAGATTCAATGTAATCCCTATCAAATTATCAATGGCATTTTTTTACAGAACTAGAACAAACATTCCTAAAATATGTATGGAACCACAATAGACCATGAATAGACAAAGCAATCAAGTGAAAGAACAAAGCGAGAGGTATCATACTCCCAGACTTGAAACTATACTACAAAGCTATAATAATCAAAAAAGTATGTTACTGGCACAAAACACACACACATAGATCAATGAAATGGAGGAAATAGGTGAAGGGGATTATGAGGTACAAACTTCCAACTCTAAAATAAATAAGTCACAGAGATATAATGTACACATAGGGAATGCAGTCAATAATATTGTAACAGCTTAGTATGATGATGGATGATAACTGGACTTATTGTGGTGATCATTTCATAATGTATAAAAATATCAAATCACTTTGTTGCACACCTGAACCTAATATAATATTGTATGTTGGTTATAACTCAATTTAAAAATTAAAAGAAAATTTTGTGGGAGAGAAAAAAATAAACGTGGTTCAAATATGGAATCAAAAGAAAATTTACATAACTTTTAAAGAAAAAAATTAAGTCAGTATATTCAAACTCACTTCAGTAGTATCCTAAAACATTTATCAGACAGTGATAGTTAAAGTAAATCTCTATATAACAAGATAGAGTAAACCTCCAGAAGACAATGTTATTCACATATTTCTGTTACATAGAAGCAATTACTTGACATTGCTCACATTATGGAATGGAATTCGGCTATTCAGTGTATGAGATTCTTCTATAAACAACTCAACAATGAGGTAATTTTTTTTTTTTTTTTGCAGTACATGGGCCTCTCACTGTTGTGGCCTCTCCCGTTGCGGAGCACAGGCTCCGGACGTGCAGGCTCAGCAGCCATGGCTCACGGGCCCAGCCGCTCCGTGGTGTGTGGGATCTTCCCGGACTGGGGCACAAACCTGTGTCCCCTGCATCGGCAGGTGGACTCTCAACCACTGTGCCACCACGGAAGCCCAACTATGAGGTAATTTTTTAAGGTAAAGGGAACCATAAAAGCAAATGCATTCACAAAGTGGAAAATACAGCTAAATTATGAGCAAAAACAGGAGTAACTTTAGAGAAATTTTATTAATGATGTGTCTAAAAATAGAACTATCACAGAATGTGCCAATTTCTCAAATAATATCTTTCTACAATATGACAGCATCTAAAGACAATTGGAATCAAATGGCCTTTGATTTTGTTCCAATAGTCAGCTTATCAAAGTAGGAGAAGTTTATTTGGCTAATATCTGGAACAATAAGACAATCTGAATTATATTACCATATACTATTGATACATTCAGAATTCACCATATCATGATCCTCTGCTAAATTCTCTCAGAAGATGCTTATGCTTTCTATCACTTCCCTGTTTGGTCAAATGTCTTTTCTGTTTGTTATACTATCTGGGCATTTATGAAAGTAATAATCATTCCCTTGTTTTCTGAAAGTCTTTTGTCAGGGGAATAGATGTTTTGTGGGGGGAAAGCAATGGCATTTCAATTAAAAATAGTTTCTCTCCAGAGAATTTTTCACCCTACTGGCAGTAAAATCCACTCTATTAGCATGGGGTACGGTATTTGTGTCATTTTTCCTTCTCATCTTCCACACTATCAACAAAGACATCACTAAAGAATTAAAAACATATTAATATAAGACTTTAATATTTTCCTACTACTGTGGATGAAAAATACAGATTCCTTGCATAGCATCCTCAGAACTTCATGAGCTGAGAGTTTTAAGTGGGTCTATAAACATTCTCTGTCTATTCTATCCAGCTTTCTTTATACCTCATTATTCTTTTAATTTACATCAACTTTAAAATCTAGAGAATTTAGTGATGAATGTGTGTTTAATCAGAAACTTTTTCTTTTTTAAATTTTGTATTGAATATATTTGACATGTAACACTGTAAATTTAAGTGTCACATTAATTTGAAATATTTTCAAATTAGTGGTTTTGGTGTTTTTGGATATATACCCAGAAGTGGAATTGCTAGATCATTTGGGAGATCTATTTTTAATTTTTATTATAAATGAAATCATCACTAAGTGGGGAAGGTGCTATAATTTTTTATGACTATAACAACATATTTACTTGAATCTTTTCTAAATACATCTAAAGCCATCATGGCTTATTTCTTCCTGATCTACCCCTCCTGAAAACCTCCAAAGTATCTTTATTCTTTACCTCAATATTTAAGTGTTATGAATTTCTATAATGTTGATACATATTTTACATTGTCAATATTGCTGCTAAGTTATTATCTAGAGAAGGGAATATATTTATACTTCTGTATATATCATAATACTCAGCATTCTGCTGAATAAACTAGAATAGAGGGAGGTTATAGGTGGTAAACACTGCCATTATATGAGTTCTTAATACTGCATATTTTTCATAGTTAATTTTCACATCAATCTGATGAAGTAGGTACAATAATATCCAATTGACAAATGTGGAATCTGATACCTGAAGTGGCCACATGATTTTTCAAAGATGGCTCAGTTAATCAGTGGGAGGAATGGAAATCAAATTCACTTTACTTTGACCAAAATGTGACTTTTCCATTATATAAGGCTGAATCAAGACTTTTATTATATGAGTAATTGTTTATATATGCTACTTATTAAATGTTTCATTGATATATTTTTATAACTTTCCCTTGACTTTGCATTCATTAAAGAGAAGTAATATATAAAATACACTTTTATATTCTGTTCCTTATGGAGAATCAGTATGGCTTCTGGCCATAACAAGCAGAAGAAGTTTTAAGTCATAATTTACTAAAAAGCATCAAAATAAGGTTTGCATGTTAAAACCTAGAGTGAAAAAAGTTAACAATTCCATGCATAATAGGATTTCAGACATGATTCAGGATGACATGAGCTATGTAACTGGCAAACATACATGATTCACTTTAGTTGTGAGTCAATGTAAAAATTAGAAATCGTCATCAAGATAGAAACTAAAAACATTAATTCACTCTATCAAAGAAATGTGCCATATCTTCATGGGAGAATTTGTTCCTTGCCCTGCCACAATTTTTCATGGGAGCAATTACTTTGGAAATTTATTTTAAAATTTGTGTTCTATTTAAATGGACTTCATAAAGCTAATTTATATGAAGTGAAGCAAATTCCATCAAAATAGCAAAGTGTATTTCACAGCACAGGCAGTAAACTATTCTAAAGAAGACGTAGTGTTTCATAATTGTAAATTTGATCAATTACATATAAAAAGTTTAGGTCACCAAAAACATGGAAAGTCATAAAACTTCTTAAAAAGTAAGGGAATGTTAGGACTTAAAAGTTGTGTGCGAAAGGTTTTTGGAAACAAAAACTGTTTAAATTATTATGAGATTTTGATGAAAGTTAGCATGTTACATACTGTGATTTTAAAAAAATCTTTAAGTTATGGGGAAAAGAACTCAAGAGAAATGCGGAACTATCAAAAATAAAAAAGCAAGTCTTTCCCTTGGAAATGGGCAACTAAATATGGTTCCTTTATAAAAGAAATCAAAGCCCATTAAAATATGCTTAAAAAGGATTTTAAAGGATTTTTCTCCCAAAATATACCAGATCCAGAACAAGGTTTTTCACATGTTAAAAAGCAAGATTCAGTTAGATTTAGAGGAACACAGAGAAAGTTTTATTTGTTGGTTGCGTGCATGTGCACATGTGACAAGACTTTATTTAAATTCTAATGAGCTTATTTTATAAGCAACGTATTTAGTGCTATTACGTATGCTCATCTCCTGAGCTTTAGATAAAGTTGACGAAAGATGGACAAAACCCGTGCATTGCAAACTACAAAACATGGCTGAGAAAAGTTGAAGATGAACTAAAGAAACTGGGAGGTATACCGTGCTCATGGATCAGACAACTAAGTAGTATTAAGATGTCAATTCTTCTCAAGCTATTCTATAGAGTCCAGTCAAAATTCAAGTACACTTTTTTTTAGTAGAAATTGACAAGCTGATTCCAAATTTTATAAAAAAGAAAACATGAAAGGATTCAGAATTTTCCAAAACAATGTTGGTAAAGGAAATTCAAAGTTGTTGTTGAATTTACACTACCTGATTTTTAGATTCATTTTAAAGTAATAATACACTGTGGTATGGTCATCAAAGATAGATCATGAAATAGAAAATGGAGTCTAAAAATAAACCGACGCATTTACAGTAAGTTGGTTTTCAAAAAAGGTATAAAAGCAATTTAAAGGGAAAAAGTCTCTTAAAAATGTTACAGGAACAAGTCAATATCCATATGAAAAAGAACCCCAATATTATATCCCATCATGTAAAATAATTAACTCGAAATTAATCATAGACCTCAATATAAAAGCCAGGAAAATCATAAAATTTCTTAAAGCAGAGATGAAAATCTTTGAGACTTTGGATTAGGTAAAGATATGACAGCAAAAGCATAAGTTGTTTTAAAAATTATAATGCTTTATCAACTTTAACAATATCTACTCTCTGAAAGATACTGTTAAGAAAACAAAGAGTCTAAATTGGGAAAATATATACCTGATACAGTTCTTGTATACAGGATATATGTTAAAAAAACTTTCAAAATGCAAAAACCAATTAAAAAAAAGCAAAATATTTGAACACATACTTTATCAAAGTAGATATGCTAATCACAAACACCCACCTGAAAAGATGTTAGAACATCTTTGGTCATTGGTGAAATGAGAATTAAGCCACAATGAGATACATCTATATACCTTTTAGAATGTGTACAATTAAGACAATATACAATGGTGAGGATATAGAGCAAATACACTCTCAAACACTACTACTAGGAATGTAAAATGATACAACCACTTTGGCAATTTTTTTTTAAGTTAAACATATATCTGGCATACAACCTAGTCATTCCATTCCTAGCTATATGTCTAAAAATAAATGAAAGCATAAGTTCCTACAAAGACTTGTACATGAATGTTAATAACATTCTTATTTGTAAAAGCCAAAACCTGGAAATAACACAAATGTCCATCAGTAAGTGAATCATAAATGAGTTACAGTACATCCATAAAAGGCCCTACTACTCTGTAATAAATAGAATTAACTAAAGATGCGTGCAGCTACATGGATGATTCTCAAAATAATAATGCCGAGTGAAAAGGCACAAAAAAAGGTTATATAATGTAGGTTCACATTTATGTAAAATTAAGGAAAATACAAACTAATCTATAATGGCAGAAACCTGATCTGTGGTTGTCTTGATTGAGCTGAGTGGCATGGAGGGATTATAAAAAAAACACAAGGAAATTTTGTAGTAACAGATATGTTCTTATCTTGATAAAAGTGATGGCTTCATAAGATTATTTCTATGTCAAAACTTAACAAATTGTATGTTTAAATATGTGCAATTTATTGTATGTATACCTCAATAAAGGGGAAAAGTAGTCAGGGAGGCAAAATGCATGTTGCTGCACTTGTTTGTATATATTCATTTTACACAAAAAAAGGGCAGAATATGTAAAATTGCCCACTCATCTGACTTTTCCCTCTACTAAATAAATAAAAATAAATATTTTCTCTTCCTCATGCTTTTCCATTTCTGCTATTCATCCGATATCAAAATGCATGTGAAAAACAAAATGGTAAATTCTACAATATGGAGCAAACCCACAGGTAAGAAGTCTTCTAATTACAATATCAAAAAGGTTTAGATAGAAATTATAACTATCTAAATAACTCTGCTCTAGTTTGTTTTCTTAGCTTCCTTTCTCTTACTAGATAAAAGGATGCAAGAACTTGAAACAAAACCTCCTACTCCTATGAGATACAAATTCTAATCCAAAATGGAAAGAAAATAAGTTGGCACTTTAAATACTGCAGACCAATTCTGTAAACAGAGCACAGCTAGAACTTGTGAAATGTAGCATGGACCAACTACTCCACAGACTTTTAAATTTGGAAAACATACATGGGCTGAATAATAAAGTCTTTTCACTCCCCAAGCATCATGGTTCAAGCTTTCTTCTTTACTAAAATGCAAACTACATTTTATAAATAGATTTCTATAGGGGAAGCTAGAGTACAGGACAGGTAACCTAAATGGTATCACAGTCACCTACTTAATATTTGCAAAGGCTGTACTATCTGTCATAAAATGAACACATTCTCTTAAGGACATTTTAAAAGATGAGCTTCACTTTTTTACAAAGTATATGCAGTATTGATTTACATCACCAATGTTTTTGAACTCTACAACTATAGTATCAGTAAAGACACACATAGAATTTTTCATTTTAATAATAAAGTTTCCCTAAGGCAATAGAGTTCAGAAATAAAGACAGTTGTAGAAAGCCCCTTCTTCTCTTTTCCACTGGCTACATTCCTTTTCTAAGCAAGCCAGCTATCCCTTGAAGTAAGAAAAGCAGCACAAATTCATAAACTGAGTATGGCATTATAGAAGATAAAACAGTGAGAAATGCATAACTGCTGGAGCAGTGCATCCTGATCTTGCCGCATCATGGCACTGTATTTGTAAGGCACAGTGTGGTTAAGTTGACGTTGATTATTGCTATAGAGAATTCTATACATTTCAGCCTCCTCAGACTCCACCAGACCATGTAAAGTGCTACAGAGATCAAAATCTCAGATATATCCATTACACATTTGTGGCATACCCACTGTATGCTGTGACACTGGGAAGCTCTGTGCCAGAGGATGTTTATGTTCATACATCACAAGGAAAATTGGTATGAAAAGAAATATTGAATTGTCCATATCCTGCATTGTTTAAGTTTAGTACAATTTGTTCTCTTAAGGCTTTCCTGAACACTTGTGATTCGTATGATACTGTTTCTTCCAAAAGACCTCATATTTAAAAGAATTATATTTCTGGAAAGGCATGACGAATTTTAAAAAGTTCTAATCAGAATGCATTGTTTCCTACATTATGTTTTGTGACTTATGTTTTGTGACTTATGTTTTGTGACTTATGTTTTGTGACTAAGGTTTTGTGACTAAGGTCAAGATCCCTAATAATTCAATGGTTACCATGGCAATCATTTAATTTAAATATTTTATATAAAAGACCTAGCATCACTGTATATATCTTTGTTAAAGTAGTTGTAGTCAATTAAACAAGATAGCACATAACTAATACTATGAAATCATATATAACATTTATGTGCCTCTATAATTCCTCTTATTTTTTTATAAATTTATTTATTTATTTATTTTTGGCTGCATTGGGTTTTCATTGCTGCACGCTGGCTTTTCTCTGTTTGCAATGAGCGGGGGTGTGATGTGAGGGCTTCTCATTGTGGTGGCTTCTCTTGTTGTGGAGCATGGGCTCTAGGTGCATGGGCTTCAGTAATTGTGGCACATGGGCTCAGAAGTTGTGGCGCACGGGCTTAGCTGCTCTGCAGCATGTGGGATCTTCCCAGACCAGGGCTCGAACTCACGTCTCCTGCGTTGGCAGGCAGATTCTTAACCATTACGCCACCAGGGAATCCCCCTCTTATTTTTTAATATTAGAAATTCAATGGGTCTTCTGTTTGGGGGGGCAAAAAGTAACAGTGATCATATTTACCCTTTTGCCTGAAATATATATATATATATATATATACACACACACACACATAAACAAAAGTTTTCAAAATATGTGACATCAGTGATTCCATAGAAATGTTAAATAAATAAAAGAATCTCTTTGATTGTCCCACCTTAGTGCCTGAAGAGCATATCGATGGTCATAGCATAGGGAAGAAGAAACCACATAGGGAAAAGGCAGAGCCCAGTTGGGCAGTTGGATCTGGAAGTCTGGAGAGGCCATGGCAGCTAGAATTCATTGGTGGAGTACCAAGCACAGGAAAGATGCAAAGAAAAACTACTCTAGAAATCTACAGAGGATCAGCACACCGATGTCAGAAAATTACCTAACACCCGGGAAAGAACTACCTAAAAGTATTCAAGGGAGCTTCCCTGGTGGCGCAGTGGTTGAGAGTCCGCCTGCCGAAGCAGGGGACATGGGTTCGTGCCCCGGTCCGCGAACATCCCACATGCTGCGGAGCGGCTGGGCCCGTGAGCCATGGCCACTGAGCCTGCGCATCCTGTGCCTGTGCTTCACAAAAGTATTCAAGAACAAAATCCTTAGTCAGTATGGAAAACCCGTAATTCAGGAGACAAAAGTAGAGAATTCAGAAGAGTTTTGCTTCAGAATTGAAATAAAATTAGCCCTAAATAAGCCACTCCCCTATCCCCACGTGACAAAATTTAAGCAAATCCCAGAAGGATCAAAATGTTTCCAGGTAACTTAACTGCATGCCACAACAGAGCCCAAATATATTTATAGGAATACAAAACTACATAGCACCTAAGACCATAAAATCCACAGTCTAGCATCCAATAAAAATATCTACAGGCGTGCAAAGAAGCATCAAACTATGACCCATAATAGAAGGAAAAAAATCAATAAAATCAGCCCAATTTATAAATTGAACTTCATCCAAATTAAGAATTTCAAAAAACATGGCTATAAAATGAAAAACACGACTATGAAAAACAAGATAAAGACTGTTAAAAACAGTTGCAAGTGGTGTATCTGATAAAGGACTCCCATCTAGAATATATAAAACTCTCAAAACATGGTAACACAAATTAAAACTGGGCAAAATATTTAAACCCATATTTCACCAAAGTAGATACCGAATCACAAACATCCAAATGAAAAGATGCTCAGTATAATTAGTAATTAAGAAAATGTGGCTTAAACTACAATGAGATAATCGTCTGCACCTATTACAATAACGAATATTTTTTTAAGTGTTCATTCTAAGTGCTAGTGAGAATTTGAAGTAACTGGCATTCTCAAACATTGTGGAATAAAAAATGGTAAAACGACATTGTAAAATATTTTGACAGTTTCTTAAAAAGTGAAACATACAACTTATATATATCTAGCAATTCCACTTTAAGGTATTTACTCAAGAGAAATGAAAGCATCTGTTCACACAGACTTGTATATGAAGGTTTATAGCACCTCCATTTATAAATACCAAAAACTAGAAATAATCCAAATGTCCAATAAAGGTACATGAACATATTCTGATATATGCATATAATGAAATACTATTCCCCTATAAAAAAGGAATTGGCTATCGTGCACAAAACAGTGTGGACGAATCACAAAATTATTATGAGACAAAGCAGTAAAATAAACCAAAGAAAGCACATACTCTACGATTCCATTTACATAAAATTCTAGCAATTCTCTTATAGTGACAAAACACATTATCAATAGTTGTCTGGGCACGGGGAAGTGTAGAAATGGATTAAAAGGAGTGATTACAAAAGGGTGCAAGAGAACTTTTGGGGTGCAGTATTTCATTACCTTAATTGTGGTGATTGTTTCACAGGTGTATAAATATAACAAAACTTAAAATGTACACTTTACATGAGTGCTGTTATTGTGTGTCAATTAAACTTCAAACATCTCTTCAAAACGTTTTTTAATCCAACAATTGAAAACATTTATCGCAGGATTTTGAATATTACTGTTTTAAGAATTGCATTAAAATAAAAATCTTAATGTCTTCCTTACCTTCTCTAATTTCTTACCAGGGTGATGAGTGATATATCTTGTTGATGAACTTCAGAGAAGAAAGTCTCATGCCAGGATCACAGCTCCTTCTTGGTTCTGTTTTCTCAGATCTGCTTCACTGAGAGTATTCATTCTGGTCTTCCCTCTTCTGTGCAGCCAGAGACCTGGACTGTTTTGTAAAAAACATTTGCATTTAAAATACATGAATAACCCATATTATTTGCAAAAAAAACCCTTTGTCTTCATTTATTTACTTAACAAATTCTTGGGGCGAAGCTTACTATGTGCCAGACATTGTCCCAGGCACCATGAAAAATAGTCAACAAGAGATCCTTGGTTTTTATCCCTCATGAATCTGACAGTGTAGTGCAAGTGTGGTTGGCTGAATTATTGGATCCAGTAATTTACACTCCTTGTTTCCACATCCTTTTTCCTCCTTCTATTATCCTTAAAAAGAAATAGTAATCCTGCAAGCTTGTCACTTCTTAGTTACCCCCACTAGATCCTCCATTTTTACTCTTGTATTGGTGTTTGCTGGTAATAGAACAGTTGTTCTTAAACTTCAGCATGAAACCAGTTCGCCTGAAGGGCTTGTTAAACACGTTTGATGACATCCATGCCTAGTGTTTTGATTCAGCTAACCTGGGGTGAAGCGCAAGAATTTGCAGTTCTAACAAGTTCTGAGAAGAAACTAATGCTGCCAATCATGAAACCACAGCTTGAGAACCGTTGTGTTAGGTGCTAATAGGAATTTAAGGAAAAGCTGACTTATGGAAAAAAGACTTACACCTCTGTTAGAATTGGTCCTACGTTGACTAGAAGTGGCGAGAGTGGGCATCCTTGCCTTGTTCCTAATCTTAGGGCTTTCAGTTTTTCACTATTGAGTATGATGTTAGTTGTGGCTTGTCATATATGACCTTTATTATGTTGAACAAGTTTCCTTCTATTTCTAGCTGTTTTTTAATTGAGATGTAATTGACATATAACATTAGTTTCAGTTGTATAACATAATTCCTTATTTGTAAATATTGCAATATGATCACCACAATGAGTCTAGTTAATGTCCATTACCACACATAGTTACAAATTGTGTGATAAGAACCTTTAAGATTAACTCTTTTATCAACTTTCAAATATACAATAAAGTATTAATAACTTTAGTCACCATGCTATGCGTTACATCCCCATGACTTATGTTGGGCTGCACCCCACAGGCCTACAAAGCCTATGCTTGCCCAGCATCAAGACCAAAGAAAGAGCCCGGCATCAGCTACAGAGACATCAATGGTTTAATGAATGGGGACGGATCTTACATGTCCGAAGCAAGGTCCAGGAGTGACCACCATGTGCGTGTGCCGCAGACAGCAGGCAGGACGTGGTAGTGGTATTCGCTGGGGGAGCGGGGAGGTGGGAGATTACCAGTTACAGGGGAATTGACGTCAGGTGGGCTCATTAATTATCAGGGAAACCAGTGGAGGGGCAAGCTCCTCACTGCCCCTTTGATGAGAACAGTCACTAGCTGGGGCCTGGGGCAAGTACGCAGGAAGGTCAGTCATGTGAGTAGCATGTAGGTGAAGCAGGCACTGGTCGAGCAGGGGATGTACAGAGAGCAAGACAACAGCCACCTTGAGTGGCCTGACCATACAACTTATTTATTTTCTAACTGAAAGTTTGTACCTTTTGAGCCCCCATTTCACCCACCCACTCCTGCCTATGGCAACCACCAATCTGTTCTCTATATCTATGAGTTCGTTTTTTTTCTTTTTTTTTTTTTGTTTCTTTTTCTAGATTCCTCATATAAGAATAATGAAATCATACATTATTTGATTTTTGTTGTCTGGCTTATTTTACTTAGCATAATGGTCAAGTTTCTCCACGTTATTGCAAAAGGCAAGATTTCCTTCTTTTTTATGGCGGTTAAGATTCCACTGTATAAATATATACCACATTTTCTTTATCCATTTATCTTTCAATGGACTGTTCCCATATCTTGGCTATTGTAAATAATGCTGCAATGGACATGGGGGGTGCATATACTTTTCAAGTTATTGTTTTCATTTTCATTGGATAAATACCCAGAATTAAACTGGTGAATCATATGGTAGTTCTATTTTTAGTTTTTTGAGGAGCCCTCCCCCCTACTATTTTCCTTAGTGGCTACACCAATTTGCATTCCCACCAACACTGCACAGAGTTTCCGTATCCCTCCACATCCTCACCAGCATTTGTTAGTTATTTTTTTTGTCTTTCTGATAATAGCCATTCTAATGGGTGTGAGGTGCTACCTCATTGTGGTTTTGATTTGTAGTTCACTGATGATTCATGATGCTAAACACCTTTTCATGTAGCTGTTGGCCATCTGTATGCATTCTTTGAAAAAAAATGTCTATTCATATTCTCTACTTATTTTTTAATCAACTTGGTTTTGTGTGTGTTTTTTTTTTTTTTGCTATTGAGTTGTATGAGTTATTTCTATATTTTGGATGTTAACCGTTTCTCATATATTTCTATCAGAAGTCTCTTCAGGAAAATCTAGGTTTTTACTATCAAGTGCTCAAAGTACTTCTACCTTCTACCCATTACCTAATTCAAAGCCACGTCCACATTTTCTGTTACTTCTGACAGCAGCACCCCACTTTCCAGTACCAAAATCTTTATTAGTTTCCCAGGGTTGTCATGAGAAAATGTCACAAATTGGGTGTCTTAAAGCAACAGAAATGTATTCTCTTGTAGTCTTGAAGGCTAGCAGTTCAAAATCATGGTGTTAACAGAGCCATGCTTGCTCCTTCTGAAACTCTGGACAGAGTCCCTTCTTGCCCCTTCTTAGCCTCCAGTGGTGGCCACAACCCTTGTTGCTCCTTAGCTTGTAGCTGTATCATGACAATTTGTGCTTCTGTTATCACATGGTATTCTCCCTGAGTCTCTGCATCCAAATTTCTCTCTACTTATTAGGATACCAGTCATATTGAGTTGGGGCTCAGCCTAATGACCTCTTGGTAATTTTACTGCATCTATAAATATCCTGTTTATAAACAAGGTCACATTCCCAGGTACCAGGGGTTAGGACTTAAACATACATTTTGGGGGACACAATTCAACCCATAACTGAGACCAAGCCAATCCCAGAAACCAAAGTGAGACCAGCTTTCCAGCCATCTCACTAGGTAATATATACAAGTGATTTTATAATCAAGTCTTTTTTTTTTCCACCTCCAGTAAGGATTTGTTCGTACTATAACTTATGTGTCTTTTACCTTGTTAGAGACACAATTCTTTTTCCCCTGGACTTTGTTAACATCCCTTTCATTCAACAAGAAAGAATTACCAGGTTGACTTTCTTCCCAGGATTTATATTCATATATTGATTTCTTTCTGTATGGCTCAAAGCCATAGAGAAACTGTTGAATGATAGTTCACAAGAGGGAAAAGGGAAGCCCCTTATGTAGGACTGGGGTACATTCTGAATACCTTGGGGGACAGGCTAAGAGAAGTAGGATCGATTTTGCATTGGTTGCAATTTCTGAGTTAAGAGAAGTGGAGATAAAGTAGGGGTTGAATACAATAATGTGATGAAGGTATTTAGTAACTGGGTAACCCCAGTAATAGATGGGTATAGAAATGTAGGTCTGGGACCATCATTAATAAGAAAGCAGTCATCATTTAAAGAGGGGGTTGTTTTAGCATTCTCCAGCTGAAACACATCTTGCCTTCAGGAAAAACATGTTTCCTGTTAACTACAATGTTTCCTGTTAACTTCCCAGCTGGCTTTATCTGTGTCTGTCCTCCCAAACTGAAAATTGCTGGGCTGTTTTTCTCCTTTTCAGTCCAAGTTGCTTTTTCTCTTTTTCAGTCTGGAGTGTTCTTTGCTCTTTCATGACTAAAATTCTATGTGGTGTGGATTGTTGCCAAGTATCCTCACTTAGTGTTGTCTAAATATCACTGCAACTGTCAGTTTCTTCATAAATCCTGCTCCTTTAAAACTATGTTTTCATGGAGGACATTTTGTTTTTAATCTCTTCTGCCTTTTGCTGTTGGTTTTGGTTGATATGGGGAGAAGAGTGAGTTAAGCAATGTCATACTTCCCCATACTTTTTTTTTTTAACGTCTTTATTGGAGTATAATTACTTTACAATGGTGTGTTAGTTTCTGCTGTATAACAAAGTGAATCAGCTATATGTATGCGTATGTCACCATATACCATCCCTCTTGCGTCTCCCTCCTACCCTTCCAAACCCAGCCCTCGAGGGGGACACAAAGCGGCGAGCTGATCTCCCTGTGCTATGTGGCTGCTTCGCACTAGCTATCTATTTTAAATTTGGTAGTGTATATATGTCCATGCCACCCTCTCACTTCATCCAAGATTACCATTCTCCCTCCCGTGTCCTCAAGTCCATTCTCTATGTCTGCGTCTTTATTCCTGTCCAGCCCCTAGGTTCATCAGAACATTTTTTTTTTTACATTATATATATATATATATATATATATGTTAGCATACGATATTTGTTTTTCTCCTTTTGACTTACTTCACACTATGACAGTCTCTAGGTCCATCCATATCACTACAAATAACTCGATTTCATTTCTTTTTATGGCTGAGTAATTCCACTGGATATATGTGCCACAACTTCTTTATCCATTCAACTGTTGATGGACACTTAGGTTGCTTCCATGTCCTGGCTATTGTAAATAGAGCTGCAGTGAACATTTTGGTACATGACTCTTTTTGAATTATGGTTTTCTCAGGGTATATGCCCAGTATTGGGATTGCTGGGTCATATGGTAGTTCTATTTTTAGGTTTTGAGTAACCTTCATACTGTTCTCCATAGTGGCTGTATCAACTTACAATCCCACCACCAGTTCAAGAGGATTCCCTTTTTTCCACACCCTCTCCAGCACTGTTTGTAGAATTTTTGATGATGGCCATTCTGACAGGTGTGAGGTGATGCCTCATTGTAGTTTTGACTTGCATTTCTCTAATGATTAGTGATGTTGAGCATCCTTTCATGTGTTTGTTGGTGGTCTGTATATCTTCTTTGGAGAAATGTCTATTTAGGTCTTCTGCCCCTTTTTGGATTGGGCTGTTTGTTTTTATGATATTGAGCTGCATAAGCTGCTTGTATATTTTGAAGACTAATCCTTTGTCAGTTGCTTCATTTGCAAATATTTGCTCCTATTCTGAGGGTTGTCTTTTCATCTTGTTTACGGTTTCCTTTACTGTGCAAAAGCTTTTAACTTTCATTAGGTCCCATTTATTTATTTTTGCTTTTATTTCCATTTTTCTAGGAGGTGAGTCAAAAAGGATCTTGCTGTAATTTATGTCATAGAGTGTTCGGCCAGTGTTTTCCTCTAAGAGTTTGATAGTGTCTGGCCTTACATTTAGGTCTTTAATTCATTTTGAGTTTAATTTTGTGTACGGTGTTAGGGAGTGTTCTAATTTCATTCTTTTACATGTAGCTCTCCCGTTTTCCCAGCACCACTTATTGAAGAGGCTGTCTTTTCTCCACTGTATATTCTTGCCTCCTTTATCAAAGATAAGGTGACCATATGTGTGTGGGTTTATCACTGGGCTTTCTATCCTGTTCCATTGATCTACAATTCTGTTTTTGTGCCAGTACCATACGGTCTTGATTACTGTAGCTTTGTAGTATAGTCTGATTCCTCCAGCTCCATTTTTCTTTCTGAAGATTGCTTTGGCTATTTGGGGTATTTTGTGTTTCCATACAAATTGTGCAATTTTTTTGTTTTAGTTCTGTGAAAAATGCCATTGGTAGTTTGATAGGGATTGCATTGAATCTGTAGATTGCTTTGGGTAGTATAGTCATTTTCACAATGTTGATTCTGCCAATCCAAGAACATGGTATATCTCTCCATCTGTTTGTATCATCTTTAATTTCTTTCATCAGTGTCTTATAATTTTCTGCATACATGTCTTTTGTCTCCTTAGATAGGTTTATTCCTAGGTATTTTATGCTTTTTGTTACAATGGTAAATGGGAGTGTTTCCTTAATTTATCCTTCAGATTTTTCATTAGTGTATAGGAATGCAAGAGATTTCTGTGCATTAATTTTGTATCATGCTACTTTACCAAATTCATTGATTAGCTCTAGTAGTTTTCTGGTAGCATCTTTAGGATTCACTATGTATAGTATCATGTCATCTGCAAACAGTGACAGCTTTACTTCTTTTCCAATTTGGATTCCTTTTATTTCTTTTTCTTCTCTGATTGCTGTGGCTAAAACTTGCAAAACTATGTTGAATAATAGTGGTGAGAGTAGGCAACCTTGCCTTGTTCATGATCTTAGTGGAAATGGTTTCAGTTTTTCACCTTTGAGAACAAGGTTGCCTGTGGGTTTGTCATATATGGTCTTTATTATGTGGAGTTCCCTCTATGCCTACTTTCTGGAGGGTTTTTATCATAAATGGGTGTTGAATTTTGTCAAAAGCTTTTTCTGCCTCTATTGAGATGATCACATGGTTTTTCTCCTTCACTTAGTTAATATGGTGTATTACATTGATTGATTTACATATATTGAAGAATCCTTGCATTCCTGGGATAAACCCCACTTGATCATGATGCATGATCCTTCTAATGTGCTGTTGGATTCTATTTGTTAGTATTTTGTTGAGGGTGTTTTAACCCATGTTCATCAGTGATATTGGCCTGTAGTTTTCTTATTTTGTGGCATCTTTGTCTGGTTTTGGTATCAGGGTGATGGTGGCCTTGTGGAATGAGTTTCGGAGTGTTCCTCCCTCTGCTATATTTTGGAAGAGTTTGAGAAGGATAGGTGTTAGCTCTTCACTAAATGTTTGATAGAATTTGCCTGTGAAACCATCTGGTCCTGGGCTTTTGTTTGTTGGAAGATCTTTAATCACAGTTTCAGTTTCAGTGCTTGTGACTGGTCTGTTTATATTTTCTATTTCTTCCTGTTTAAGTCTCGGAAGGTTGTGCTTTTCTAAGAATTTATCCATTTCTTCCAGGTTGCCCATTTTATTGGTATATAGTTGCTTGTACTGATCTCTCATGATCCTTTGTATTTCTGCAGTGTCAGTGTCAGTGGGTGAGGTTGGTTCAGTGGGTTGAGTAGGCTCCCAGGAGGAGAGGTGTGGATAGTGACCTGTGCTTGCACACAGGCTTCTTGGTGGCTGCAGCAGCAGCCTTAGCATCTCATGCCTGTCTCTGGGATCCACACTGATAGCCGCAGCTTGTGCCTGTCTCTGGAGCTCCTTTAGGCGGTGCTCTGAATCCCCTCTCCTCGTGCACCCTGAAACAATGGTCTCTCGACTCTTAGGCGGTTCCAGACTTTTTCCCAGACTCCCTCCCAGCTAGCTGTGGAGCATTAGCCCCCTTCAGGCTGTGTTCACGCCTCCAACCCCAGTCCTCTCCCAGCACCCGACAGAAGCCCAAGCCTCAGCTCTCAGCCCCCACCCGTCCCGGTGGGTGAGCAGACCAGCCTCTCAGGCTGTTGAGTGCTGGTCAGCACCCATCCTCTGTGCGGAAATCTCTCCACTTTGCCCTCCACACCCCTGTTGCTGCGCTCTCCTCCGTGGCTCTGAAGTCTCCCCCCAACCCACCCCCCATCTCCCCCAGTGAAGGGGCTTCCCAGTGTGTGGAAACATTTCCTCCATCACAGCTCCCTCCCTTTGGTGCCAGTCTTGTCCCTATTCTTTTGTTTCTGTTTTTTCTTTTCTCTTTTGCCCTACCCAGGTACGTGGGGAGTTTCTTGCCTTTGGGGAAGTCTGAAGTCTTCTGCCAGTGTTCAATAGGAGTTGTTCCACATGTAGATTTTTTTTTTTTTTTTTTTTGCGGCACGCGGTCTTCTCACTGTTGCGGCCTCTCCTGTTGCGGAGCACAGGCTCCAGACGCGCAGGCTTAGTGGCCATGGCTCACGGGCCCAGCCCCTCCGTGGCATGTGGGATCTTCCCAGACTGGGGCACGAACCCGTGTCCCCTGCATCGGCAGGCGGACTCTCAACCACTGCGCCACCAGGGAAGCCCTGTAGATGTATTTTTGATGTATTTGTGGGAAGGAAGGTGATCTCCACATTTTACTCCTCCACCATCTTGAAGGTTCCCCCCCCCCGCATACTTTATTCAACTGAAGAAATTAAGTCAGAGTATGAAGTGGAAATTTAGTAAATATTCATTCACCATAGGATGTTTGATAGGAATGCAAAAAGATATGATTGACTAGCAGCTTTGGTGAAAAAAAAAAAACAAAAAAACGTGGAATGGAAGAGCTAGTTGTTTTGTTGATGTGTATATATAATTTCTCATTAACATACAAGATTATACAATGACACCTGTTTGGAAAATAATTTAATCACTCGATTACTTATTTTTACACAATCTGTGTTTTCCTACAAGTAGGAAAATGAGTGTCATTTTACATACTGCTAGAGTTTTAAACTGAAGTGAATATCAAAAATGATCATTTATAGAAGAATAGCAAGGAGATGGATGCAGATTAGTTTAGAATATTTGTTCATCATAAAAATCTAAGATGGTATTTAACTTCATATTTCACATTTTAAAAACCAAGCAGTATAATACAACAATGCTAATCTTGAAACAACAGCAATTTAATTGAAAAAATATTCTTTAAAACTAAGTGGAAATTATGAAGGTATAGAAAAAATTGAATAATTTTAATGGAGATAAAGAAAATCCACACATCCTTAAAAGTAAAATAAGACTGGTGGTTGTAAAACATTTCACTATTTATATGTGTGAAATTTCTTCTCTGGTACATGCCTAAAGTAAATATGTTTCAAACTTTAATATGAATTTCTTTGAACTAACATCTTGTTTCTGGGAAATGCTGTGGTTGTCACATACACTTGTTACAAAAGCAGTTACTGTGAGTGCATTTTCAAACAAATATAAAAACGTACAGAATCATGACATGGTCTGAAAGTTCATTTGCACAAAACTAAAACAGCCATAGTAAGAAGCAAAATAATTCTGTTAATTAAATGAATTTAAAGCCAGTCTGGGGGAGATGCTTAATTTAAAAAGTGGGGGGAAATTGCTCTTAAAAATAGAAGATCTTTTGAAAAGAGTTGAGCTAAACATAGAAAAGAGAAGGGATGGGCAATTAGAGGGTAGGTAAGAAGAGAAAGTTATGGAAAGGAGCTGTTTTTGTTTTAAACTATGTATTATCAAGACTCATATACAAAGCACCAGATATAGGACTTCTCATGACTGGATCAGTGGTATGAAATTTTTCAAGCAATAAGTTCCAAAATCATTTTTGACAGGAAAATTTGCTTATATCAACATAAAATCTCAACTGGAATCCACTGCCACAGTTTAAAAAATAGGAAATAATAAATCCTTGAAGGATGTAGAGAATTCTGAGAATTAGTAAATCCCTAGGAATTAAAAAATTGATGGAATATAGTTTAACTATCTTTCAAATAATTTTAATTGTAAAAAATCATCTTCCAGTTTTAAACTATCTTAGTTATTTTGTTTCAAATATTTAAAATAAATCAAACTTGGATATTGTAGAGGAAATGCATGTCCAGTGGAAGAACATTAGAAAGATTCCACTGTACAATTTGAGGCCAAGAAAACATTTATTTTCCCTATCATAAAAAATATTAGGGACTTCCATGGTGATCCAGCGGTTAAGACTCTGTGCTTCCCCTAGGGGGGGCATGGGTTCTATCTCTGGTTGGGGAACTAAGATCTCGCATGCCGCGAGGTATGGCCCCCCAAAAAAATTTAACTTCCTATGTTTAAAACATCAAAATCTTTTTTTATAGATTATATTTTAGTGCAATTTGCAGTTCAGTTCTACAAATTTTCAGTGAGAGGTTCAACTTTTTTGAATCTGCAAAATTGAGCACGAAGGCATATATGTGACTAGAAGTTGCAGATCTTACGTCCTCTGGTGAAGGAAGATATATCTCAAGGTCTTAAAATATTTTAATTGAAGTCCTGGTACAACTTTTCCTTCCATGGAATGAGAAACCACTCAGGTATTCTAAACTAATAATAAAGCACACCAATAGGGACAGTTAATCTAAAGAAAGTTATTTGTTTTTCCCAAGCCCTTATGCTGTCTCACAAGTACTGGGCTTTTACCTTCAGTCTGTCAGGCTGAAAAAGAGGAGAAGAGGGTGGGTCTTGGAGATGAGTTTTTTGAATTTGTAAGGTGCATCTATAGGATTAATAAGGATGTTTACATTCATAGTTAGACAGTTGCAGCAAGTAGGGTAGTCTGGAAACAGTCCACAGATGCATGCTATAGCCTAAAACATTTCTTAGGAAAACTTCACGTTGTTTTGTCTTTAACAATTGCTTTTCAGCAATCAGTTTCATCTTTTGTTTTAAGATTTATTTATTTTTAAATTTTAGTCATTTTTGGCTGCATCGGGTCTTAGTTGCGGCACGCAGGATCATCATTGAGGAGCACGGGCTCTTCTTTGAGGAACGCAGGCTTCTCTCTAGTTGTGGCATGGGGGTTTTCTCTTCTCTAGTTGTGGCCGGCGGGCTGCAGAGCGCGTGGGCTCTGTAGTTTGTGGCACGTGGGCTCTCCAGTTGAGGCACGCGAGCCCAGTAGTTGTGGCACACAGGCTTAGTTGCTTCGCGGCGTGCGGGATCTTAGTTCCCTGACCAGGGATTGAAACCGCGTCCCCTGCATTGTAAAGTGGATTCTCTACCACTGGACCACCAGGGAAGTCCCCAGTTTCATCTTTAACAATGTCAGACCATCTACCTAATTTAGCCATAGTGTTAGGTAATACTGAGAAAATGCTCACTGCCTATAGAAGGTAAAGCCTAAGATCACTCTCGGGAATGGGCAACTTTATTAGTGAACTGTATACTACACTCTGGGTCCATTAATATTGGTTTACTTCAAGAATTTTGGATATCATATAAGTATATTATTTCAGTAATAAACCTTAACTGTTAGTATAATGGCTTTTCTGAGGTCTGTGAAACTTTCTAGCAAATCATTGAACTCAAGGGTAGGATTAGGGACCTTCCAAACTACAACAGAACTACTATCTGTCAGTAACTACTATCTTGGTGGATGCACCCTGTATACTTGAAAAGCACATTTTCTGAATGTGCTTTTCTGAATGTGCTTTATGAGATGGAATGTTTTATAAATGTCAGTATGGTCGGGTCAGTTAATACTATTGTTAGTCTTTTATATCTATACAGCTTTTCTGACTACTTTGCAATTACTAAGAGAAGATTATTGGTATCACCAACTATAATCATGAATGTATCTATTCTTTTTCAGGTTTGGCAGTTTTTGCCTCCTATATTGTGAAGTACAGTTTTTAAGTGAATACACATTTACAGTATATCTTCCTGGCGAATTGACTATTATTCATCATGAAATGTCCCTCCTTACTACAGGTAATATTCTTTGTCCTGAATTCTATCATTACCATGTGCTTGTGATATATTTTTCCATCCTTTTACTATTAACCAAATGTATATATGTAAATGTGCCTATTGTATATACATCATGGTAGTCTAAGGGCTCTATCACTTTAAAGGTAGATATTCTGAGAATTATCAGGAATAATTTGGGAGTGTTTGTTCTGAGCTGGTTTGTAACCACAGATCTTGTGGCAGAGTGGTAGTGTTTAGAAAAATAAATACTCTTTCCTGTTTCTTTTCTTTCCACATGCTGTATTTTTCACTTAATGCAGTGAATAGCCCTGGATGCAGCCATACCCAGTAGTCAACTTATTTTCTCAGTGCCTACATTCTTGTTTTTTAATCTGCCCTGGGAAACAATACAAGATATGACTCAGTTTAAAAACAGGACTGAATCCTCACTTTCACCCCTCCTGCTCTTTTTGATCATTACATGTCTCAGTATCAGACAATCTTCTTTATCATTTTTAAGATAAGGAAATGATGGCACAGAAAGTTTAACTGATGTAACTAAGATACTAAGTCAGCCTCCAATGTGAATATTGGGCTCCTGGCTCTCTGTCCAGGGCACTTTCATCCAAGCCCATTACCTTTCTGTGTATCCTCCTCCCCCCAAAAATGTTTAGGATCCTTTTACTAAAGAATTCTATTGTCCTTACCCAAATCCTGTGTGTTTAACACACAGAAAAAACACAGGCACATTTATTATTATTCTTATTAAGCAAGAAAAGAACAACTATTTGTCACACCAGACATCATAATCACTCTTGTTAAAGCTGATCTTCAAGCTTGCCCCTTTGTCATGTGTGCTTGAAGATGAAGAAGAAATTCTGCCTTCAATTTTCCTAGTGGTTTAACATAAAGTCACACCTCAAATTCTTATCTCAGACAGATATATGAGTGGATGTGCGTGTATGAGTTGATTTCATTCTAATAAATTGGTGAATGTATGTGAATATACTCTCAGAGTGATATATAAGATATTTTTTATCATCGTTGGACAGGAGGCGCTGTTAGTTTTTGATGAAGATACAACATTAGTGACATAGTTTCCACACTCAAAGGGTTTAAAATTCAATATTGATATTGGAGTAAAGAAACCATATAAATAACTACAATTCAAAGCAGAAGATAAAGTCTTCTATAGATAATTGTAAACAAAGGAAAAAAATGCCAGGAGCATGAGAAATAGCTTCATGAAAAATCTTCACTGGATGCTTTGATCCACACAGCAATCTTACCAGATACACAGAAGGGAGGTGACTATTATGCTCACTTTATAAATGCTCTGAGCATCTATTTTTTTTAGTCCACATTCATCCAGCCAAGGGGTAGTAGAATCATTTTTGTAACTCAAGTCATCAAAATTCAAATGTAGAAGAAACTATGTATTCTACTTTTGAGTGCCACCCTCTATTTCTAATCAGCTAACTGACTTAAGCTAAATCATTTTTTAAAATATCCTATGGCTATTGCATCCTCTGGTATACAAGCTGATATTTTTATATCGATGGTCCTAAGTCAGTTATCAAGTCTGTTAGAGTTGTAACTTCGTCATATACCAAAATAAATTTAGAAGTTTCCATTGGTAAATTACAGGGGAAGCAAATAGAAAGTGTAAATTTCCACAAAGAAAATATGAAATACCCTATTTTGAAGGTAATCTATGACTCAGAGAAATATACCCAAATAAATCATTTTGGAAAACTGATATTAGATAAATAATAGTGTGGAAAAGAATCCAATAATGGGCAAGTGGCCACATGACTTTGTTTTGCTTTTTCTTCTTTTAATTTAGTGGTTTATTTGGAATTATTCCAGTTTGTTGTAAAAAGAATCGGGTGCTGCTGTTTCATTCCTCACCATGTGTGGGTGATTATGGAGGAGGATGGCTGTCTGTCAAAAGCAGATGATGCCCACGGAATGTCTGAAAATATAAAACTGCTTATTGCAAAATGATTGCTTGGGTTTATCTGTCATGCACAGGCTGCCTGGTCAACAGACACTGAAATCTGAGTGAGACAGTTGTGTTGACATGTAGTACTGAAAACAACTCTTTAATTCTTAATTAGCTGTAGTAAATGAATTTTCTTAATTCTTCAAAGTAGGCACTTGAAAATTAATCACTGATATATAAAACTGCATATATTCAATGTTATTCCGTTATCAGCAAATAAAGCAATTATTATTCACCTTGTTACATTTTCAAATATTATAAAACTGCATGTGTGCTTAATTGATTGTAATATTTTAAAATTCCAAACTGTTAACACTTCTTTTCATTAGTCATTTATGCATACAGATGTTATTTATATTTTTTAAAAATCTAGCCGTAATAGGCTAGCATTATTGTAAAATTATATCTATTGACAAAAATTCTTAATAATCAATCAAATGTAAATTTTATATTTGTACAGGAAGATGAATGAACATGATAAACATATTATCTGACTAAACTCCATGCAGAATTTATAGGACTATCAAAATTCTCTTTGTGATTCAAATAGTATATGAAATGAATGGACAGAGATGAAGTAATTAGTAGTAGTAGTAATATACTCTCCCTGTATCCTTGTTAAAAATGGAATTTTAGAAAAATTAATAAATACAATGACTAGCTGAAAGTAATTCTGAGTGTGCTGAATTCCCACAATCTATACCAAAGTTTTTATTCCCATTCTTTTTATAAGTTGTACACTTTTGTTAGGAAAAAGAACTCAATATTTTAGGGAAATTCATGTAGGCATGCTGATTATTTTCACTTTGGGAACTATATGAAATTGAAGCCTAGTTAGTATATAGCAGCTATCTGTGCCAATATTTCCCAGACAGGATAGATATTTACATCCTTGAATTCTTCTTTCACCGACCAGTCTACTAAAATGTCTAAGAATATTAGCGAAGATTGGTGAAGGATTTGTATTAATTATGCATTAATCACCTTAACCATTCAACTTGTTGAAAAGATTCACAGGACTACAACAGCTTATTCTCTGGGAAGAGCTCTAGTACAAGTACAAGATACAGTACAACAATAGCAAGAAAGGCATATGCATTGAAAGGAATCTAAGGTCACAGATACAGGTCACTCTCTCCTCTCTCACCTGAGCCTTATAAAATATATTTTTATCTCCTCCAGTTTGGAAGCACCACCTATATGTATGTCAAGCACCCTGAGAGCAGGAAGTCCAAAATCTGCTCATCTCTGTGGGAGGAGAGTCTCATGTGAGCTCATCCTCTAGGCATATTCTAGGCATATTCCAGCTATGTGACCATCTATGATGTGTTTTCCAACATCAAAAAGCAATTCTCTAATTCACCAACACTAACTGGCTGTCCAAGAATTCAGTTCAATTCCAACACTAGCTATCCAGAGTCAGCCCAGACCCTACAGGTTAAGGGCACAGTCCCACAAGACTGCCCTGAGACAGCAGCTGTAAATGGGGTACAAGGCTACCTGCACTTCTGCCTGGCTGACTACAAATTGGGAGGTTAGCATGATCCCCCCTCATTCAGGTTCAATAATTTGGTAGAAAAACTCACAGAAGTTGGGAAGTGCTATATTTACTATTACAGATATATTTTAAAGGATACACCTGAGAAACAGCCAAATGGAAGAGATGCATATTACAAGGTATGGGGGCAGGGATAGTACAGCTTGTCCATGCCCTCTTTATGCATGTTACCCTGGGAGTGTGTTGATGTGTTCACTAACGTGGAAACTTTCCAAATCTTATTGTTTAGGAGTCTTTATAACCCAATCTCCAGACCTCTCCCTTCCTCAGAAGCCAGGGGGTGGGGGAGCTGAAATGTTCAACCCTCTAATCACACCATATGTTCTTTTGGTGACTAGCCCCCATCCTGAAGCTATCTCAGAGGCCCCTCAGCCAAGACAGTCATATCATTAGTATACAAAAGACACTTTTATTACTCAGAAAATTGTTTTGGGTAGTAATAGTACTTCTACTACATGAACATAGAATATCTTTCTACCTATTTGTATGTTCCTCAGATGGGGATCAGCCAGGATAGCAGAGTAGAAATATCCTGAGCTCATCTCCTCTCACAGGCACATGAAAATCACAACTATTTTCAGGACAACCATTGATAAAAAAGAACGGAACCTACTAGAAAAGATCTACAACTAAAGATATAAAGAAGGAACCACAACAAGATGGGAAGGAGGGGAGCAGTTTCAATATAGTCACATCCCATACCCCCAGGTAGGTGACCTACAAATGGGAGAATAATTACAATTTCAGAGTATCTCCCAAAGGAGAGAGAGGTCTGAGCATCACATCGGGCTCCTTGGCCCAGGGGTCCTTCACTAGAAAGACAAGCCCCCAGAGCATTTGGATTTGAAGGCCAGCAGGGCTTAGTTCCAGTAGTCCTAGAGGGTTGGGGGAAATAGACTTCACTCTTAAAGGACACACACAAAAATATCACATGCTCCTAGACCCAGGGAAGAAGCAATAATTTGGTAAGAGCCTGAGTCAGACCTACCTGCTGATCTTGGAGAGTTTCCCAGAGAGGCAGAAGGCAACTGCATTTCACCCTGGGGACGTACACACTAGGAGTGGATATTTTTGGAGCTCATTTTAACAGAACACTGGTGTTGTGCAAGCACCATTTTGGAATCCTCCTTCTAGTTTATTAGCTCCAGAACCTAGCCCCACCTTGGCCTAAAAACCAGTAGGCACCTGTGGAGAGATCCCTCAGACTAAGCAACTGCACATGCATGCAGTGCCATCCACCAGCAGACAGGCTGCCTTAAGACTCCCAGAGCCCAGAGCCATCCCTGGACATGACCCTGATCACCAGAGGTCCTAGGGCCAGACCCCACACACCAGTGCACAGGCACTAGACCCAGGAGCCCCAGGGCCCTCCAGCCAGAGACCATAGGACCCAGCTCCACTCACCAGTGGCCAGGTACCAGCCCCAGAATCCTCTAGGCCCCAGCCTCACCCTCCAAGGAGCATGTTCTAGAACTTGGGCCCACCTCCACCCACCAATGGGCAGACCCCTGTCCCAAGAAAATTGCAGCCCCACAGTCTGCAGACTTGGCCTGCCTTTCAGCAGTCCAGATCCTGCCCTAGGACTGGCTGGGTCCTGCCCCCACCCACTAGCAGGCCAACACAAGCTTAGGGACACACTGGACTCTACAGCCAACTGTGTTAGGAATTGCCCCCCCCCCCACGATCAATCCGACACTAGCTCTGCGTCCCTTGGGCCCTACAACAAGACCCCAGGACCCAGTTCTGCCAGCCAGTACACTGGCACTAGCCCTGGGATTTGGCTTCACCCACCAGTGAGCAGGCAATAGCCCTGGAGACTTCTGGACCCTGACTCCACCCACCAGTGAGCCAGCACTAGCCCCAGGGCTTCCAGGGGGTTCCACAGCCGGCCACCTCATGATCTGGTCCTGTCAACCAGTGGCCAGCAGCCTCCAGAGAAGGCAGAGCCTGGCAACAAATAGGATTGCCCATACAGCCGGCCACAACAAAAGGACACACACAGCCCTTATGGGGGGACCCCTAGAGCATATATTAATAGTTCCAGTGTTGTGAGGAGAGTGCACTGCTGGGAAGCACAGGATGTCTCCTACAAAAGGCCACTTCTCCAAGTTGGGGAAACATAACCAACCTACGAGATACATAAAAATAAAAACAGTAACTTAGGCTAAATGAGGCAACAGAGGAACATATTCCAAACAAAGGAACAAGGTAAAACCCAGAAGAAGAATTAACTAAAGTGGGATAAACAATCTTCCCAAGAGAGTTCAGAGTAGTGATCGAAAAGATGATCAAAGAACTTAGGAGAAGAATAGATGCATAGGGCAAGAAGTTAGAAGTTTTTAACAAGGAGTGATAAAATATAAAGAACAACCAAACAGAGATGAAGAATGAAACAACAAATATTTGTATCATCTTCAATTTCCTTCATCAATGTCTTATAACTTTCAGAGTTCAGTTCTTTCAACTCCTAGTTTAAGGTTATTCCTAGGTATTTAATTCTTTTTGATGGAATTGTAAATAAAACTGTTTACTTGAATTCTTTTTCTGATAGTTCATTATTAGTATATAGAAAAGCAACAGATTTCTGTATATTAATCTTGTATCCTGAAACTCTAATTAGTTCTAATAGTTTTTTTGGTGGAGACTTTACGGTTTTCTATATATAGTATCATGTCATCTGCATATAATGACAGTTTTATCTCTTCCCTTTCAATTTGGATGTCTTTTATTTCTTTTTCTTGTCTGATTGCTGTGGCTAGAACTTCCAATACTATGTTAAATAGATGTGGTGAGAGTGGACATCTTTGTCTTGGCCCTGATTTTAGAGAAAAAATTTTTCACCATTGGGTATGATGTTAGCTGTGGGTTTGTCATAAATAGTCTTTATTATGTTGAAATACATTCCCTCTATACCCACTTTGATAAGAGTTTTTATCATGAATGAATTTTGAATTATGTCAAAAGTTTTGACTGCATCTATTGAGATGATCATGTGATTTTCATCCTTCCTTTTGTTAACGTGGTGTATCACACTGATTAATTTCTGGACATTGAACCATCCCTAGAATAATAAATGCCACTTGATTATGGCATATGACCCATTTTATATATTGTTGAAATTGGTTTGCTAAAGTTCTAGACAAGTGAGGGGAGGGTCATAGACAGGAAAATAAGCAGACCCATATAGCTACAGCTAGGTTTGCAGTATCTAGACTACAAAAATGATGTTAGTAAACAGGGTGGGATTATGCTAATGCTAAGGCAGAGACAATCTGTTTTTATACTATTTCCATATAAATGATGATATGCCTTATTGATATGAATATTCCTTAGTCTTTTGTTGTGATAAGATATAGAATTCAGTTAGATACCCCCAAACAGGATAGAAGAAATAACATTTATTTCATATGCAAAATTCCTTATTTTTTACAGCCACCATAATATTACAATTAAATACATTGTTATTAAATACTGATTTGCTATAAATTAAACAAAATGACTCATTTCTATAGATAATTTGAATGTGCTACTTGGAAGAAACAGTATAGTGCAAATATCATGACACTTACAGACTACCAGAGCTAAATTTGAAACCCAGTTCTGACAATTACTAGTTACAGATTTGGGGGAAGATTATCTACATTTTTGTGCCTGTTTTCTTATTTATAAAAATAGGGCTATGTTTTCTTAGAGCAGGGCTTTTTTGGAGTTTATAATAGAATGTGTGTGGCAGTAGGTCCTGGCATAGTATCAGGAGCTACAATGCTACAAATGATCAAAAGCTAGTGATGAAATCTTACTGTATTTTGTAATCTAATTTGTTAATGAAGAAGTACATGTATAAAATGGTTTCAAGAGGGAGTCGAGCTAGGTATATTGACTAAAGAATCATTTGTGTAGACATAAAATTTGAGCTAAGAGGCTAGACAAGATATATGGAAAAGTCAAGAGAATAAGATGGAGAGTTCCAATGGTTTATGACTAACTTACTTTCAAATCAGAGTCTGTCTATCCATTTATTGAAAAAAAGTATTTCCCCACACGTGTACAAAAAGCCAATGAATCTATCAATAGTTTGCCCAAGTTTATATTCTATTATTACATTTTTTATACTGCAATATTCATGCAACTTGTTTGCTTTCATTTCTATAGTCTAATGAGCCATCTAGATGCTAAGTCACACTCAAATCTATTGGCCAGTTATTTTACTACCAAAGAATAATACTATCACTCATCTATGTATAAACAGGGGTTACAATACCCTGAAAAGTTGAGTTTGAAAGATCAGAACTGAACAGCAAAAACTTTATTTCACACTGAAGAGCCAGATGAAAAGCGTTCTTATCTGTCTGGCTTGTTTAAATGTTTGTTCTATCTTTGGAATCAAGAAGCAATGATTTACCCCGTGCCATTTTTGATTAGTCCTTTAAAAAGTACATAAGATTATCAGTAGAAGGAATGGCATCTATAATACCTATGCAAAAGGAAGTATGAGATTTTAAATACACACATTCATTGTCCCTCTCATATTTGACTGCATATATCATTCGTGGGCCACACAGATGTTTATCAAATGAATTAGGGACAATGGAAAAACAAACCAAATACTTCCCCTTCTTCATCTACTTTCAGGTGAACTTTGAAACCCTCAACTCCAAATCTAAAATGCAAACTATTCCAAACCTTCTCCTTCATTTGCCAAGTTCTTTATCAACCATGCTCATGGTATGTTTTTACCACCTCATTTTCCACAATACCACCCTCCATCAATACTCCCTATAGAAAAATAATTTTGAAAATCCTGACCTTTTTGTTTGTTTGCTTCTCTATAAATTCTAAGCCTTGAAAAACAAATCTTTCTTTTGTTAACCATAGAAAATTTATTAACCATAAATGGAAATGAAACTTCTTTTTCCTTGGTCTGCTGCAATACATTTATCCTGGAAATATTTTCTGTAAAAGTATATTTATAAAGTTTTTCTTTTTCCTTATAAAATGTAATCGATAATTTGACTCCCTCAAAAATGAGTCATGTGATGAATTTAACATATATAATGGGAAAATGCAAACATATACATAAGAAGAAAAATATGGAAAGCAAAATATACTTAATGACATTTAAGCTAAATATTTTTAGGTAAATCTTATCATGGCTGGATACAAGTCTATATTCTGAGTACTCAATTGGGATTCAATCATTATACATATAATTTTAAGTATTATGTGGTTTAGATTAGCAGTTACTACAAACATTAAATGTTTATTGTTTCAGCTAACCTATACATTTCACTCTTAATGTTTGCCCTTTCTTAAACACAGTTTTAATCTTAAAGTAACACACACCTCTCTGTCTGTCTCTGTATCTGTCTCTCTCTTCCTCCTTCCTTCCCTCTCCCACCTTTCTCTCTTTCTGCAGATTAAGCACATTATTCAAATTAAGGGATTTTTTAGAGGCAGGGGTGAATAATAGGGTATTGGAGAGACACAACAAGAGGAAAATAGTCACAAGAAAGATAATAACTAAATAATTTTAGGTGCAAAATTATGTAAGAATATGTTGCCTCTCCCATTTTACAAAGCAACTCAATCCTTCTTTACACAGATCACATTCAAAACTCAATTAGATGTAAGTAGGAGTTAGCCACAGCTCACCAAACACTTCATCACATTATTTGATTGCATTTAAATTGTTTTTAGGTAATTTAGGAGACAGAACTCTGGAAATAACACTTTCCCATAACAACAGTCAGGTTCCCTGTTCATCTGTTTTTAAAATTAAATCCCTTTCATCCCCAGTGTGAAATTTTTTAACAAGGTCTGATTTGCTGTTAAAGACTGTGCACAATGCTACATAATTCTACCAAATTCCCAAACCAGGAACAGGACTTGAATGCTAATCTCAACTCCACCACTAATAGCTCTATTTCAGGCAGTACCCATGTGAATTTCAAACCCCAGAATTAGTTTCATAGTCTCCCTCCTCTGGCCTTTTAAAATATTCTTTAAAAAGTATGAAATCATAACTATTTATTATGCTTTCAGCCTCAGGGTTGGAAGACTTCAATAAAGCAAAATGGGAAATGTCTCAGGAGTTTTCTTACTCTTCCTCCCCCAGTAGTATAAGAGGTACATATAAAATCATCAGCAATAATGCCCTTATAAAAAGGCTAGGTGAAATATGTCTTTGTTGTTTCATTAAACACCCTTTGGTCAATTGTGACACCATCTGGCCACAGGCACCGTTTCTCAAGGCATTCCATAATATATGCAATTGGTACAAAGGTAATAGGTTCTACAAGTAAAAGAGGCATTCATGACATGGTCAGATAAATTTGGACACACCAGGAAAGCTGAACTGAGTAAAAGTAAACAGGTGTTCTTACAAGATTTCTCAAAGCTTTCAGTATATTAATTTGAATTATGAACCCCCAAGAATGAGAGGGTACATGCGTAGTTTCTCAAAGCAGACGGAGGGGGAGGTGCACAGACTTCAGAATGAGACAACTGGGCACAGAACTAGATTTAGTTTATTGTCACCCTACATGCTTAGGGGGTGAAAATCCCTCTGAGACTCAGTTTCCTCATCTGCCATATGATGCAGTGGATAAGAGACAGACAGTCTCTAAAGACAGACACACTAAGGCTCAGATCCCAGGGCTGTCATGTGTTCACGTGAGTTCTTAGGCAAGTTACTACAAGTTCTTTGTATCTTGGAGTTTCCTTTTGAAAAATAAAGGTAGTAACAGTAATATCTACTCCCAGATTTATGATAAGGATTAGATTGCTTAATCATTTTAAAGTGCCTTAAAGGATAGTTGCTCACTAAAGATGATTTTCTTTCTCTTCATTCCCTTCCACCTCACACCAGTAGTTCAGAACCTCTGTGTTTCTACCTGGTTATCTTGCTTTTCCCCTGCTTTGCTTTTTTTTCCTGGAACAAGGTCACAACCTCATATTTTTACCTCCTCATTCAATTTGCATGTCATTTTCTGAATGGTCCCCCTTATCTTGTCAACAATTGGTATACAGTATGAACTCTGCATATTCATCCCCTCTAAATTCACATGACATTAAAAGGAGACATTAAAGAGCAGCAATGATGTAAAAAAAATTCAACCACCACACGAGCAAACCGGGTAAATGGTATTCCACAGCAAACTACTGTGTTCTGAGAGGCTAATCTTGCCCTTAATTGCTCATGTGATATTGTGCTTCCCTCTGAGAGGAGGCAACTTACATATAACAGGTCGTGTAAGAAAAAAAAAATGGAATGAGAATGTGGGTTGTTTTGACTCCACAATTTCGGGCTTCAGTTCTTACCTCTGTCAAAAAGAAAAGTTAAACCAAGGTTTTTCCTAACCAGGAAATTTAACTGTTACCTCCATGCTGTGTATAGAGTGAAAAGAGAGGATTCTGCTGAAGATAATATATACATATTTTTAGAAAGTATCTGAATAAACCGCTACATTGCAACCATTTTAAATCTGCTGATGCCTAGCATCTACATTACTTCAACTTTTTACCCTTGTTATCAGTCTCTTCAATCCTAAGTCAAATGGACATACTTCAGTTCCTATTTTTGACCTTTCTACAACTTGTGACAGTTGGTAATTGATTGCTGCCATGTGACATTTCTTCTCCTTTAGCATGCACGGCACAACACTGTCCTAACTTACTGTTATCTCTCAAGTCATTCCTTCTCAGTCCTCCACACTACATTCTCATGTCTGACTGCCTATTTGAAATTCTACCTTTAGTTGTCTCTATGCATATGCCACATATTCTCCATAACCCATTTTGTCATTACCGAGAAATTCAACCACTGCTGATACGTAGATTCATTCATTCATCAAAAACTGTCTTAATGCCTATATACACTCAAAGTCCCACTGTATACATAGGAAGCAGTATTAAAAGAAGCAGACATGTAGTTCCTGAAATCATAGAATACACACACACACACACACACAGGAACATACATACTTACAAATTGTGGTAAATATCATTAAAGAAATGAATATGGTACTGTGTCAAAAATGGTTAGAGTGGAATGGAATAAAGAAATACCTTAAGTGGTTAGAGATGCTAATGGAGAAAAAATAAAAAGAGGGAAATTCTAGGGTATCAGATGTCAAGATTATGAACCACAAAGCAAGTCTCAAAAATTTTATATATATGAAATTATATGCAGGATGTTCTCTTCCTACAGTGTAACTACAAATAAACAGCAACAAATAATGGAACATAGCCATATATTATTTAAATTAAGTAGTAAGTAGTCCACTACTAAGTAATGCATTAGTGAAAAAGATATCAAAATCGAAATTACAAAGTATTTTGAACCAAATGATATTGAAAATGTGGCATCAAAATCTGTGGTATATGGCTAAAGCTAGGCTTATAGAAAAAACATATAGCACTGTCATTATTTAAGGAGGACATGTAGACAATTCAAAATCTATCTATACCTAAATTATTAGGATTAGAGAGTTTATGAAGCTTTCTAGATATGAAATTATAAATAATAGTTATATTTCTCTATTATCACCAAAATCTTAGGAAATTAAGCTTTAAAAATAATACCATTGTAATAGCATCAAAAAACACAAAATTCTAAAGAACAGATCTGATAAAGGATGTACAAAACCCCTGCACCAGCAAAATATGAAACTTTACTGGGAGAAATGAAAGACTATCTTAATAAAAGGAGGGAGTTACCATGCGCACTGTTTGAAAGACTTTCCAAATTAATGTACTGATTCAATGTTATCCCTATAAGTCCTAACAAGGATTCTTGTGGAATTAACAAGCTGATTCCAAAATTAACATAGATATACCTAGGGCCAAAAATTGCCAAGAACAAAGCAAGAACACTTACCATACCAAGCATTGTAATAAAACTACTAGTTAAGGCAGTGTGATGGTACAAGGAGAGACAAATGGGCCAATGGAACTGAACAGATAATACAGAACTAGAAGCACATAGGAATGGGCTCTTGATTTTGACAAAACAGGCATTGTAGAGCAGTGGAGGAAAGAAAATGTCTTTTCTATAAATGGTGGTTGGTAAATTAACTAACAATTAGATAAATAAATAACCCCCACTTCACAACATACACAATTATCAATCCCAAATGGACACTATATACGTGAAAGGTAAAAAATAAAAATTTTAGAACAGATAACTATGACTTCATAGCATAGGATGATTTCTTTAAAAAATTCTCTAACACTAGAGATAAATTAGACTACTATTAATAACTCTTTTTTTGAAAAGACACAAAAAGAATGAAAAAGCAAGCCCAAAATGAGAAATTATATATTTAGCACATATAACTGACAATGAGTCTCATATTAAGGAAATAATAAAAACCTTTTATTAATTAAAAAGGAAAAGGCAAGGCAATTCTTCAGTGAACAAGAAATTTGAACTGGCACTTTACAAAATAAGAGAGCCAAGTGACCAATAAATATTTTAAAGGTCACTCAACATTGATACTGATCAAGGAAATACAAATGAAAACTGCAATAGGATACCACTATATAACCTACCAGCATTGTTAAAATGTAAATACACACCCTCTAACAACATCATGTAAAGGCAAAGTGAAGTAAGCCAAACAGAAAGACAGATATCATAAGATACGGCTTAGATGTGAGATCCCCCCCACAAAAAAAGATACAAATGAACTTATACACAAAACCGAAATTAGACCCACAGACATAGAAAACAAACTTATGGTCACCAAAGGGAAAAGGGGGGAGGGATAAATTAGGAGTTTTGGATTAACATATACATACTATTATATATAAAAATAGATAACCAACAAGGACCTACTGTATAACACAAAAAACTGCACTCGATATTTTGTAATAATCCATAAGGGAAAAATAATCTGAAGAAGAATATATATATGTATATATATGTATATATATACACACACATAATAAACATTAGTGAATGAACTTAAAAGCTTTTATATTCTGTCAAGTTTTTCAAAATGCTATTTCTGTATTTACAAAAAGGTAAATTGAGAATAAAAAAAAAGAAACAGCAAGAAATCCCCTCACTACAAGTGACATAAGACTCTATCCCCATAATCAGATAGGGGGATATGTCAGATAGCAATGACACCATGGATTTTACCGAGCCTGTCCGAGAGAAAAGATCCCCAACAGTATCTCAGTGGCCCATTATAAGCATCTTTGATGAAAATACATTTTAACAGAACTCAAATATCTTTAAATACCATGCAAAGACAAACACATAAAGCCTTTCTCTACAGACTCAAAATGCATTTTATTTTATTTTGCGGCAGCATTCTTGTAGCTGGTAAACAGATAAAGCATCTTAAGAATAACCGGTTATTTCTCCTTCAAGCAATGCTTTTCTTCCCCAATATGTTAGATAGGACCCTGATTTTATGTAGAGAGGGCTTACACAAAAAGAGAAGGGTTTGTCTAAAGGCTGTAGGGCTATCTCTCAGAACGTAATGACTATCAGGCATGGAAGGAGAAGTTGCAGAGACTCAGGACTACATAAATGTGGACCTAAATACTGCTGGAGACACAGAAACAGGTTCTTACTTCTGCTTCTTTGTGCATCTTTTTATGTTGTATTTCTATCTATAGACTGGCTTCTACCACACATCATACCATCTGATGTATAATGTCTCTTTAAAACTCTTGAGATTATTTACTATGAATACAGTTACACAAAGAGGCTGACTCTGTTTCTCTATCTTTCTGTATATGTTTGTGTGCATGTGTATGTATACATACATATGTTATAATTACATTTAAAATTAAGTAACTAAATTGGTATTATATATATATTAAACTTGATAATTCATTTGCTATCTATATCTGTAATGCTTATCAAGACACATCTCTTGATATACAGGGGACTTATTTCAACTCAAAATATATACTTTGTGTGTATATACATACATATGTGTGTGTGCGTGTACATACATATGTGTGTGTGTGTGTGTATATATACACACTTTCCTTGCTTAGGTCACCTGAACGATTTGGACCAAGCACCTATGAATAGATGACTAATATGATTTAGTAAAAGCATCTTTTGTGGGCCCCCTCCACTTGAGTCAACAAGGTGTCAAGTTACCTAAAAGGCAATAGGAAAAGTCTAAAAAATGCTAGTAAATGCCTATTCTATTAAGTCAAGGGTAAAAGGCTTTTCCAAAATTAGAAAACTCTACGTGCTTAGCAATGTTAGTGTTGACATTCAACAAAGATTAATCACACAAAAGAATCATTAATTATTTAAAACTCTGTATTTATTTTCCCTGAAAAGGGTACATTCTTTGCCTTCTATTATCTTACAGATGATCTTTGGGTTGGGACCAATTTAGCAAGATTCCCAATCTCAAAGAATAGATTTTCCACTGTCCTAAAAAGGAATTAAGTAACAATTATAATAGAAAGCCTATATTTTAAAACCTGCTTTACTTCACTGATATTATATCCAACTTAATTGAAAGGAATTGTGGCATTTTTTTCAGCATCTTGACACTTAATTCCTGCAACATCCAGGAATTTAAATAAGAGTCAGTTTTACTTATTTTTGTAAAATATTTATCTAGTTCTATTAAACTGCACTAAAATGCTTGCATTCTTTTAAGGATCATGAGAAGAGACAGAAAAAAGAGGAGCAGTAGCAGAAATCCAAACAAATTTACAACTGCAAAACAAATAATAACAATAAAGCTTTGAAAGTAAATATGAATCCCAATAAGTTAACAGCTAATTGGTCAGAACTATTAGATAAATGCATTCTATGATTTTAACCTTCAGGTTAATAAATCTTTTATTTAAATACCTATTACGTTTCATATTACTTATTTATGTTACTAAAATCAAGCATTGATCAGCTTGAGTTCATAGGTGGGCTAAATTGAATACAGTAATAGGTTACTTAAGAAGGATATTTGTAATTCAGTGAGAGAACTTGAAGTAATATCAGGAGTAGGGTGGTTTTTTGTTTGTTTTTCCGGTACGCGGGCCTCTCACTGTTGTGGCCTCTCCCGTTTGCGGAGCACAGGCTCCCGACGCGCAGGCCCAGCGGCCATGGCTCACGGGCCTAGCTTTCCGCGGCATGTGGGATCGTCCCGGACCCGGGCACGAACCCGTGTCCCCTGAATCGGCAGGCGGACTCTCAACCACTGCGCCACCAGGGAAGCCCATAGGGTGGTATTTTTAACAACATCCGTTGAACTTTTTAATAGACACAGAGTGGTAAGAGTCCACATGACTAAAAATATTGAATAAGACAAATTGTTTCACTTCGGGAGATTAACGTTTTAATTTTTTTTATTTTACGTTATTATTTACTTTTTTTAAACATTGTTATTGGAGTATAATTGCTTTACAATGGTGTGTTAGTTTCTGCTTTATAACAAAGTGAATCAGCTATACATATACATATATCCCCCTATTTCCTCCCTCTTGCATCTCCCTCCCACCCTCCCTATCCCACTCCTCTAGGTGGTCACAAAGTACTGAGCTCATCTCCCTGTGCTATGAGGCTGCTTCCCACTAGCTATCTATTTTACATTTGGTAGTGTATATATGTGCATTTCACTCTCCACTTCATCCCAACTTACCCTTCCCCCTCCCCATGTCCTCAAGTCCATCCTCTATGTCTGCGTCTTTATTCCTGTCCTGCCTCTGCATTCATCAGAACCTTTTTTTTTTTTCAGATTCCATATATATATGTGTTAGCATACAGTATTTGTTTTTCTCTTTCTGACTTCACTCTGTATGACAGACTCTAAGTCCATCCACCTCACTACAAATAACTCAATTTTATTTCTTTTTTATGGCTGGGTAATGTTCTATTATGTATATGTGCCACATCTTCTTTGTCCATTCATCTGTCAGTGGACACTTAGGTTGCTTCCATGACCTGGCTATTGTAAATAGAGCTGCAATGAACATTGTGGTGTATGACTTTTTGAACTATTGTTTTCTCAGGGTATATGCCCAGTAGTGGGATTGCTGGGTCGTATGGTAGTTCTATTTTTAATTTTTTATAAAGTTTTGAGTTTATATTAAAGCCAACAGTTTTACCTTATTGTATCTATTGAAAGGACCAAGGATCTAGCAATTTCTCTGTTAATGTTATCATTTTAAAAAAAATTAGATAATTTTGGAAGTCTCATCTTCTTTCATATATATGTGTATATAAAACAAAAATATACGTATATAATAAAGAATTTATAAATTGAGAAGAAATACATATAAACATAAATATGTAACTATTTTATAAATAACTATTTATATATATTATTCATATACACTGAACTTGATAGATCATTTGATCTCTATACCTATACTTATATCTGTAAAGCTTACAGAGACACATCTCCTGTGGTATAAGGACTTATTTCAGCTCAAAGTATTTACATAATGAATAGAAAATGACACATTACCATTATTGCTTACTTATTGGTACATTTATGAAGCTAAAGAAATTTCTATGAACATATTAATAGATGATAGATGGATGGCTGGATAAATGGATGAATGGTTATAGTTGTTGCATTGTTTAAAAGTGCTTTTTGTCTTTGCTAAAAGAAGAAAAAATCAATACAGAGAAATATTTTTAATTATTAAAAAATAACTGGAGGGCTTCCCTGGTGGCGCAGTGGTTGAGAGTCCGCCTGCCGATGCAGGGGACGCGGGTTCGTGCCCAGGTCCGGGAAGATCCCACATGCCGCGACATGCCGCGGAGCGGCTGGGCCCTTGAGCCATGGCCGCTGAGCCTGCGTGTCCGGAGCCTGTGCTCCGCAACGGGAGAGGCCACAGCAGTGAGAGGCCCGCGTACGGGAAAAAAAAAAAAAAAAAACTGGAAATAAAGGAATGTAGAAGAAGTTTATCTAAAACTAGATAGCATATATTTGACCCATTATCTCCCATACAGGGCTAATTAAACAATGTATTTTGACAGAGCAGCTACTCTCTCCTCCTTGATACCACTTTTTTAAACTGTTTTCTGTTTTTTTAATTCCTACTGTAAGAAAATAGATTTCTTATTGTAGTTAATTTTAATTAATTTAAATCCAAACAGTCACATACAGCTATTTAAATAGTTACAGTATTTGATAGTGCAGAACAAGATTATCTCTATTCTACCCACAAAAAACCACCTAAGCATCATGCAATATTCTGTCTAGAAAGACACTGTACTATGTGTAGACATATGCCCAGGCCTGGCTTCTCCTTTCTCTCCAATGTTAGATTTCTTCTTCTACCTGTTATTTCCTTCTTTTGCCATTATTCCTTAATGCAAAACAATGAATTATGTATATAAATTTACAGCTGCTTAAAGGAAAGAAGTTATTTAAAACATGTGACCATGCTTGCAGAAACAGTTTCTAATCTTTACATTTAGAGAACAAGCTAAGGAATGGCATTTGCAAAGATTTCCCAGGATTTTATTAACATTAACTATTGAAGATATGCTCTGCATAGTATTTAATAAAAAGTAACTTTTCTCCTCTCTGCAGCATAGAAAGCTTGGTCTTACACTTAAAGTACAAATAAAAAGCAGCTCTCAAGTTTGTGTCCTATGCTGTCACCTGTCAAAAATAAATAATTCTCATACAGAATTAAATAGCATCTTATACACTCTCTCTCCCAACCTGTCCAATGTGACACTGTGGGGTAGAAGCAGCCACGACAGGTCCTCTGTTCCATGCGTCTTAGGCTAACACTAAGGTTCAGTTGTTGAAACCCCAGAGACTAAAGGGGAGAAAAATATCACCATTTCCTTCTCTGTTCTTGAATCTGCTTTCCTGCCATGGTACCTTCTCACTTATCACCCTCCTCACTCTCGCCCAGCCCACAGAGTTACAAGAAGGCTTCTCTGGGGTACAGGAGAATTGAAGCATTCAAATGACAAATGGGCATGGTGAATGTTATGGACAGTTGTGCCTTCTCTAGATCACCTGGTATTTGGTATTTGGAAGGCAATGCACAGCACATTCATTGCACAAGCTGTGGAGTCTGACAGAAGTAGCCTCGGTGGCTCGAATATTTCCTGTATTTACTATCACCCCGGGCAAGTTATTTAGACTTTGTGTATCCAAGTTACCCCATCTGTAAAATGATGATATTAATAGTTGCCTTAGAAGATGGTTACTAGGAAAAATCAAACAGTACACACATGAATTTGTTATCCAGCTCCTGGCATAAAGTCTCTAAATGACAGCTGTTACAATTTTAAAAGGACAAAATTAACAAGTATAGGTGTAACTTAATAACCATAATCTTAGGAAGTGCTTATCATCCATTTGTTCTTTTCCTGCTTAACTTCCTGTGTCGATTGCTTCTCTTCACTGAAACTCTTAAGACATTTGCAAACGCAAGTTACTTTTACTGCACCTTGTTTCCTTGACTGAATCCTAACTGAACGAATATCCCAATCTTAACAGCTCCATAACTGCACTCATTTTTTCCCCTCAAATATAACACTGCTTCCAGGATTTCCTTTATTGATAAAGTACTGGCATTCATTTGTCATTAATCTTTTATTCCTCCCTTTCACGAAATCAGTGTCCAAGTCATGTAAATTCCACAACATTGACATGTCTTAAATAAAATATCTTCCTTATATTCCCACAGCTTCTGCCTTACTACAGACTCTTAATACCTCTTCTAACCAGTGTCATCCTCTACCCTCCATTTATGACCCTTCCAAAGCACCGAAGTGACCCTTATATAATGATCATGCCACTTCTTTGCTTGGAAGGCTGCAGTGATTTTCGTTTTTCATAATATAAGGTCCAAATTCCTAATCACAGCACACACAACTGTTCATGTTATGGTCCTGCCTTTCTTTCAGGACTCGTACTGTTTTCTACTTTTCGGCCTTGCAAAAGTACCTAGAGATCTGCCAACCTCCCCTGCTACTTTTAGATAAAAGCAACAGAAACCCACCCAAGATATCTAAAGCCAAAAATGGAAGGAGATGCTAGTGACAAAGGTATGAACCGCTCACAGATTCTGATGTGGGTTAGAAGTACAACTCAGACCACAGGGAGTGAAATTCTGAATTAGAAATAATTAAGTTGCCCTTTAATGCATGGTCTCTAATTTCTGCCTCAGTAAGTCAGCTCCATTCTTTTCAAATTCTTGACGTGCCTTGTCTCCTCAGCTCATCTTGTTACATGGAAAAGTCTGCCCACAATCCACAGTTCTATACAAAGTCTCCTGTGCTCCAGAGCCCATCACCGACTGATGATTCTGCTGTGTCAGTGAACTAAAAATCTAACTCAACTCATCCCTCCTTGGGTAATACCTGAGACTGATGGTCAGAGCATGTTTTAATTTTTTAAAGTCTTTTTGTCTTCTACTCACCAGCCAGTGTCTTTTTCCATAGGGGGGGAAAAAAAACATGAAAAAGAAAACATACTGAGCATTATTTCCCCGGGGGCAGGGTGAGAGAAGCTCTAGCAGTTTAAGCTCAAAGTGACAGATGAGTGTGGAAGACACACTGACTAACATGACCAAACATACTCAAAACCTCTGTGTTTCCACATGGAATACATATTTATCCCCCTTGTCCGCTAACTATCCATTTTTCAAGATGCTATAAGCTTGAGGACAGAGATTGTATCTTGCTTCTTGTTGTACCTCCAGATTAGAAAATATGAGACAATCTACAAATTATTGTTGAATTAATTAATACACATATTCTTGTCACCTCCCTACAAGGTATTTGCTGTCTCTTGCAGAAAAAAGTGACCTCTCCATCCCTTATACCCTATTATAATATCCTCTAAATATATCTTTATTAGAAACAAAAATACTGGTGTACTTATTTGATTCCATCAGTTTACTAGACTACTAGAGCCTTCAGGAAATATCATGATATATTAATTTCTAACAACATTTCTAACCCATTACAGATGCTGAAAAATGTCTGTTATATGAATGACTGAATGGATGGGCAACTTTAACAAGCCCTTCACACTCCTAACATTCTTTTTGATTGATTCCTTCTTTATGACAGCACTATTTTATGTAAGGTTATATGGATCACCGGGAAGAAGAAATAAGTAAAGCTGCACAAACCTTGTCACTGTGCAGAACATGATTTACAACTGCAAGAAAAAGCACTTTCAGCCTATCACTGCTCCTAGTTTTGTTGGCCTTTCACTGGAGAAGCTAGTCTTCAGCACATACACTCTCTGAAGCATACTCAGGGCACTTTGCTAAAGGTCCTGATATAGAACTTTGACTGTTTTGCCCCAGTGACATAGTTATAAACAAGTCTCTGTGGAATACACTAATTGGCTTTGTTTTAATACCCGTTTATCACACCATACATAATTCTTTTGTTTGGAGATCTGAAGGGTATATCATATGCCAAAAATAATTAGATGCATTGTTCTTTCATTTCCTTAATGAACTCTACCATACTTTGTCTTTTCCAGTAAATTGCAAATGAATCACAGTTTGGAAATTAACTTACCAAAGCAACTTGGAAAGCAACTTTCCAAGCATGGAAACGGTAAGTATTAACTTCAGCATATGACCATCTGTCAGATAATACCCATCAGGGGTTTCTTCCCTAATGATTTGTTTCTGCAGCCAATGAAAAGCAGAGTTTCTGAACTTTGAATAGTGGCAAATTCTCTGTATACCTACCAACTTGTTTCCAAAGCTAATTAATTTTCTTTAAGCTATAAATATTTGTATATTTAAAATTTTGTTATCTCTATACAATAAAGGAGAAGTGAATTTCTCTAAATTCCTAATTCTCTGGAAGTAACCCCAATGAACACTACAATTTAAAAAAAATTTTTGTTTTTAGTATCATTTAGGATTGCCTAACATCTTTAGATTTGCCTACTGTTAAGTTTCCCTCAAATTTTTAAGCAAATTTGGTTGAGTAAACCAAAAGTAGTATTTTTTTTAAAGCTTCAAAATAGTCATATCTAATTTGCCTATGTTGATTCAGGGTCATCTTAAATGTCCAATATAGAGAATATTTCTCTACAATAACCTCAATTACAATGATAGCTCTCTAATTTGTATGTACTTTGTCTTCTTTGCTCTCATATGACAGTGAAGTGAATAATTGCCTTCCAAAGTAGTCAATTACATCCACAGTTGATTAACTGCATTAATTATCTACAGGACTCTTCTGTACAGTAGAAAATTTCAGGTATCACAAGTGAAATTTGCTTCAATTTTTTAAAGTGTGCCGGTCCATCACATTCAGTAAACATACACTATTGCTTATGGTAAATTCAATCCATTATGAAGTAACTGGGGCCATGGGAGAGGGGTAGAAATCATTTGGGAACAAATTGCTCTAACTTTTCTTTGCAATAGTCACATTAACCACATTCTTCTTTTGAAAGTGGTAAACACTTATAAGGAAAAATATAAAACTCATGGTGAAAACAAAGAACAATCTGGAACAAGAAGTAAAAGCAGAATTCACCTGCTCTTTCTTCTCAAGGGAATCTTAGAGGAAATCAGTGTGGCTGAATCAAGTCCCACCACTGCCTCCAGCAATGCATCCCCTCCACATGGAAAAGGCTACTCTCAAAGCTGGGAGTCCACCACTTTCCACCATAGCACACCAAATTTTGATCACATAACCTGAAAGAGTCAGATTTGCATTACTACCTACCTAAACATAGGCAAAGCCCTATCTCATGCTCTCTCTAATTTGTTGAGGCTTGTATGAAAGAAAAAATCTTTGAGAGATAATTAAGGTCATGAGAAAGAGAGTCATCAGAATAGAAGAATACAATTTGTCTTGCCTTTCTGGACAGAATATTAATCTTTATGAGTAGACAAATCTGTTTCTGACTAAAATGATAGAGATGTGAAAGATAGTAATAGGATAGGAAATAATAATGAAGGTGGGGGGGGGGATCTAAAGATAAAACTGTTTATCATTAAATGTCTTTAGAGAAGAGATTGCCATCTCTGGGCACCCAAGACACAACTACCCATTGGTTTACTGAACTGAGTTAAAATATTTTGGAAAAAAATTGGGGAAAAAGAGGCAAGACACTTGAACCTTATTTTAGTTACTGAATAGTTTTCAGGAAAATATGTTTTATGATTTCTCATTTCATATCATTTGAAGAACACAAAATTATCAATAAATGGTACATAAAAATTAGTGAAAATAAACACTTGATTGAATTACATACATAGTTCTTTGCCCTGAACTGTTAATTTAAAAAGCTTTTTTTAAATTTTTTTTATTACATCATTCAGCATTAGCCTAGGGATAATCCTTGGAAGGATATAGGTTGAATTAATTTATGCTATAGATTAAAGGTGTTAGAATCATAGGATAATTTAGAATATTAGGAATAGGAAGATATAAAAAAGGCTAATAGTAAATGAGAAAATATTCTATGTCATTAGATATTAGGGAAATTCAAGTGTAAACCACAAAAAATTATACTTCCCATGCACTAGGATGGCTGTAATAAAAAATGTGTCTTTTACGAAAATGGAAAATAAAACAAGTGTTGGTGAGGATGTGGTGAAATTAGAACTGTCAGACACGGCTGGTGGGAATGTAAAGTGGTTCAGCTTCTGTGGAAAATAGTTTGATAGTTCCTCAATAAATTAAATGTAGGATCAACATATGACCCAGCAATTCCACACACACACACACACACACACACACACACACACACACACACACATATAAAATTGAAAACTAGGGTTAAAACAAATATTCATCCACAAATGGTCACAGCAGCACTGCTCACAGTAGTCAAAAAGTGGAAACAAGCAAAATGTCCATCAGCTATGGAGTGGATACACAAAATATAGTATAGCCAAACAATGGAATATTATTCAATGATAAAAGGAATGAAGTATTGATCCATGCTACCACATGGCTGAACCTTGAAAACATTATATTAAGTGAAATAAATCAGACCCAAAAAGCCAGATTGTATGATCCCATGTAAATGAATCATCCAGAATAGATGAATCCATAGAGACAAAAAGCAGATTAGTGGTTGTCAGGGCCCATTTGGAGAGGGAAAATAGGAAGTGACTGCTTAATGGGTCCAGTATTTCCTTTTAGGCTGATTAAAATGTTCTGGGGGCTTCCCTGGTGGCACAGTGGTTGAGAGTCCGCCTGCCGATGCAGGGGACACGGGTTCGTGCCCCAGTCCAGGAAGATCCCATATGCTGTGGAGCGGCTGGGCCAGTGAGCCATGGCTGCTAAGCCTGCACGTCCGGAACCTGTGCTCCGCGATGGGAGAGGCCACAACAGTGAGAGGCCCACGTACCACAAAAAAAAAAAAAAAAAAAAAAAAAAAATGTTCTGGAAATACACAGATGTAGTGGTTGTACAACACTGTAAATTTAGTATATGCCACTGAATCACACACTTTAAAATGGTTAAATTGCTGATGAAAGAAATCAAATATGACACAAACAGATGGAAAGATATACCATGTTCTTGGATTGGAAGAATCAATATTGTCAAAATTACTATACTACTCAAGGCAATCTACAGATTCAATTCCTATCAAATTACCAATGGCATTTTTCACAGAACTAGAACAAAAAATTTTAATCCGTATGGAGACACAAAAGACCCCAAATAGCCAAAGCAGGCTTGAGAAAGAAAAATGGAGCTGGAGGAATCAGGCTCCCTGACTCCGGACTATACTACAAAGCTACAGTCATCAAAACAGTGTGGTACTGGCACAAAAACAGACATATAGACCAACGGAACAGAATAGAAACCCAGAAATAAACACACGCACCTATGGTCAATTAATCCATGACAAAGGAGGCAAGAATATAAAATGGAGAAAAGACAGTCTCTTCAATAAGTGGTGCTGGGAAAACTGGACAGCTACATATAAAAAAATGAAATTAGAATATTCTTTAACACAGTACAGAAAAATAAACTCAAAATGAATTAAAGACCTAAATGTAAGACCAGATACTATAAAACTCTTAGAGGAAAACACAGGCAGAACACTCTTTGTTGTAAACTGCAGCAATATCTTTTTGGATCTACCTCCTAGAGTAATGAAAATAAAAACAAAAATAAACAAATGGGACCTAATTAAACTTAAAAGCTTTTGTACAACAAGGGAAACCATAAACAAAACAAAAAGACAATCCACAGCATTGGAGAAAATATTTGCAAATGACGCAACCGACAAGGGATTAATCTCCAAAATATACAAAGAGCTCATGCAACTCAGTATCAAAAAAAAAAAAAAACAGGGCTTCCCTGGTGGTGCAGTGGTTGGGAGTCTGCCTGCCGATGCAGGGGACGCGGGTTCGTGCCCCGGTCTGGGAAGATCCCACCTGCCGCGGAGCGGCTGGGCCCATGAGCCGTGGCCGCTGGGCCTGCGCGTCCGGAGCCTGTGCTCTGCAAGGGGAGAGGCCACAACAGTGAGAGGCCTGAGTACCGCAAAAAAATAAATAAATAAAATAAAATAAAACAGACAATCTAATCAAAAATGGGCAGCAGACCTAACTACACATTTCTCCAAAGAAGACATACAGATGGTCAATAGGCACATGAAAAGATGCTCAACATCACTAAGTGTTAGAGAAATGCAAGTCAAAACTACAATGAGATATCACCTCACACCAGTCAGAATGGCCATCATCAAAAAATCTACAAACAATAAATGCTGGAGAGGGTGTAGAAAAAAGGGAACCCTCCTACACTGTTGGTGAGAATGTGAATTGGTACAACCATTATGGAGAACAGTATGGAGGTTCCTTAAGAAACTAAAAATAGAGCTACCATATGATCCAGCAATCTCACTCCTGGGAATATATCCAGAGAAAACCATACTTCAAAAAGATACATGTACCCCAATGTTCATTGCAGCACTATTTACAATAGCCAAGACCTGGTAGCAACTTAAATGTACCATCCACAGATGAATGGATAAAGAAGATGTGGTACACGTACACAGTGCCTGCAGGGGAGGAGAAAAAAGATTTCCTTGTGGCTTCATAAAACATACCATCTAGTTTTCCAAAACACGCAATTCAGATGGTTAACATTACGTAGAAAAGAATAGTATTCACAGTATGACCTCCAAGTGAATGTAATAAACTACAAAAAAGAAAAATAAAGAGCTAAACTCTACAGTACAAAAATTAAGGTCTGGAAGATGAGTTCAGTTTGATGCAGAAGGATTTGAGAAAGTGGGATTAGACTTTGAGGTATGGATAAGAACAGATAGGAAGAGATGAACAGAGACACTTTGTTAAATGAGTCAGGCACCATAAGGAAAAACCCAGGTGTCAGAATGAAAATATGTGTGAGAACAATTCTAAAGAATCAAATTTGACTGAAATTAGGAGGATATGTTGGGATATAGTAAACGATAATAAAATGAGAAGTGCCAGAGTATACAGAGTCCCTTAGATGCCCAGGGAGAGTTTGAATATATGCAAAAGAAAGTGAAAAAACAGAGATTTTCTATTAGCCTGGCTGCTAAAATTGTCAGACTAGGAAGAGGGCTTGGTTTTAATATGCAGTATAAAGACAGAAAATTCTAGAACAAAGGAAACAATCTGGAGGCTGTTAGAATGGGTTAACTGTGCAAAGATGAAGATCGAAAATGGGGAAGGGATGTAGAAGTAGAGAAGCTGCAGAATGAAGCGCTATATCAAACAATAGTATATTCTGACAGAACAGGTGAGAGGAAGAGAATAATTAGAGAGGCAACAGAGTTGTCTAGTCTGGATTCCTCTGATAGAAATGAATGAGTGGGGAGTCATATGAGGTCAATTTTGTCAATGTTAGGCTTGAAGCACTATTAAGGAATCTATATACATGACATGTCAGGAAATGTATTACCTTCCCTACCAACCTCAAAGTACTTCACAGGTAAAACAAGGTAATACGTATGGAAGTATTTTTCCAAGCTTATGTGTAGCTTATGTAGAAATATAGCTCATGTATAAAAGACGGTTTCCTTGTTGCTTCCATTTTTATCCATTACAATATCATATGGCTGAGATTCAAGGAGGCCCAAGGGTAGATAGGGTAGTGGATGTCTCCTTGAGATTCGAGTTAAAACTTGGAGCATGGATGAGTTTAGTCAGTAATATGGCTAAATAAAGAAGAGCAATGTGTTCATAGTATTCAGACAAAGGTCAAAGAAGAATGAATGCTGATACCGCAACAAAAGGTTTAGATTTATATAGCTGGGCAAAGGTTTGGTTTTCTTTGTCATAGAAGTTGAATTTGATATTAATCAAATTCAATGTTGAACTTGATGTCAATCAAATTCAATATTTAGACATGAAGGACAACTCAATGTACTTCAGTTTTTTCAACTATTACTCCTGCCATATACACAGAGACACACACAAGCAAAGGAAAAATAAAACACACACACAAAAATTAGATGGCCAGTGGTATCATTGTATGCAAAGCAATGGTTTCACCATATTTTCAGTCACCCTTTATGAAACTAAAATAATGATTTATTATATTTGTTTGTTCGTTTGTGTGTGTGTATGTGTTTTATGTGAAGGGACCAGCCAGGATTCTGAGATCTTTGCAATACAATATTAAATGATTAGAGAAAATTACTGTTGATTTGTTTAGTGAAAGGGGAGAGGAAGTTGATTATCCTTAGCTTCGATAAGTAAATTAAAGCAGCTAAATTCTGCAGACACTGAGATCATGCTTTGAGTGAATTAATGGCTAAGGAAATCAATAGCCTATAACTTTCTTGCTGGTAACAAGATTTAATTTAAAGCTTACAGCACAACAAAGTTGTTTTGCATGCAATTCCTCTCAAAAATAGATTTTCTTCCTGAAAGACAATTAGTTTCAGACTTGTCCTTTCTCATTATTTAACACTCATAAACCAATATAGTGATGTCTATTCTAACTACTATAGTTTTTAAAGTATACTATCAAGTCACATAAATGAGCACACTGAAAGGTTACCTAGAAATTGTGTGGCACACATACAAAAAATTCAAATTATTTTTCAGTTTGTAATATACTTAGTAATGAGCATGCATTACATTTAGGATGGAAATGAAAATAAATACCATTATTGATTTCACAAAATGATTTTATCACATTTCAAAAATACAGTAGCATTTAGATGAATTAGTTATTCTATAACAAGTTAAAGAAATACGATAATGATGCAAAGATAGTGAACATTTAAGAAAGAAAATTCTAGGGATGCTTTAATATATGCAAATTAGGATGTTATCAGGATATTATCATGATGTAAGAAGATTGACTTTTGCACAAACTCCTAACTATTCCTTAATTTTGCTTGTCCCATAAAGAGTTTTTTCTTCTTGTTTGTCACTCAATGTCATGTGCAAATGTCTGTGCTCTAAAATGGGAGATTCTCTCTCTCCTCAAGAGCTCAACATTCTGCTCCACTTAGCAGCCCTAAGGATTTGCATAGGGCAAATTATGTCAAGCCAGAACTGAGGGTCATAACCGATAAAGTGAATATCAGCAGTTAATGGCCTTTTGTAGAAGATAAGAGTGGAACATAAAGGAAGAGACTATGCAGAAAGAATGCCAAACTGCAGTGCTTTACTGACAGTAAACATTACCTTATTTGCGTATATTTACCAACACTTGTCAAAAGCTCAAGATGCAATACATATCCTTTTCAGTTTAGAATTTTATTCACCCTTAAACAATGTGATGGAGGCCTTGTTTTGTTTGTGTTACTCACAATATCTGAATAGAATGCAAGCCCTTTGAGATCAAGGAATTTGTCTCACTCATCCACCAGTACATATAAGCCTTGTACTTAATAAAGGTGCCTGGGACTTGCACAGTAAATATTAGTTGAATGAATGCTTATATAAATACTTGTTGAATTAAAAAAAACAAAACTAAAGGATCATATTTCTTCTAGTTGGGAACATAGCCTAATTTGCTGTGTCCCACTAACATTACAATCTCTGAGTCTCCCTATGCTGAATCACATCAAAGAAAAATTATCAGATGGTACTAGCTAAGACAATAAGTAAAAAGAAAAAACAAGAAAGAAGACAATCCAGACAGTCAACAATTTATATAAATCTTTCTTATAAACAGTCCACCTCCATACTCCAGAGCTATGGCAAAGTAAAGTGATACTGTAGAAGAAAAACTGCCACTTGTTTAAAACAGCAAGGAAGACTTTATTCAAATCAACTGCAATAGATATCAAGACTCTGCAGTGGGGCAGAGAGAATTACCTCAATTCAACTGAAACAGAAAACTTCTGTTTTAAAACACTAGGGAGAGGTATGAGCTAGTGGAAAAGTACTAGAGGTTGCTAAGGGAGGAGGCTGGTCAAAGTGATAAGGTCATCTGTGTTTGCTCACTGGCACTTATCAAAGTTGGGCTCCTACCCTCCTTCAGAGACCAGAGGGCAGGGGACCTATCTTTTTTTTTTTTTTGAGTACAATTTACAAAATACCTATTTGATTTATTGAAGTAAAGTCAAATGTTTATAAATTTGTACAGTTGGCTGAGACATTAGGGGGAACAAATGCCTACGAGGGTCAGACTCAAAACCATACATTTCTGCCTAACACTTCAGCTTCATTTCGGCATTGCTAAACTTGACCCTGGTTTCATTTCCATCTCCCTCTTTGCTCTTCTTTTTCTCCCTTTTTTTCCTTTCTTTCTTTCTTTCCTTTTTTTTTTTTTTTTTACAAACAAGCAAACAAAAAGGTAATCATTCTTGTCAGGAATTGTGATGACCAATGAAGATATCCTACTAGAGATATTATGGCTTTTCCTCCATATATTTTTTTTAACATCATTATTGGAGTATAATTGCTTTACAATGGTGTGTTAGTTTCTGCTTTATAACAAAGTGAATCAGCTATACATATACATATGTTCCCATATCTCTTCCCTCTTGCGTCTCCCTCCCTTCCACCCTCCCTATCCCACCCCTCTAGGTGGTCACAAAGCACTGAGCTGATCTCCCTATGTATGTGGCTGCTTCCCACTAGCTATCTATTTTACGTTTGGTAGTGTATATATGTCCATGCCACTCTCTCGCTTTGTCACAGTTTACCCTTCCCCCTCCCCATATCCTCAAGTCCATTCTCTAGTAGGTCTGTGTCTTGATTCCCATCTTACCCCTAGGTACTTCATGACCTTTTTTTTTTTCTTAGATTCCATATATATGTGTTAGCATACGGTATTTGTTTTTCTCTTTCTGACTTACTTCACTCTGTATGACAGACTCTAGGTCCATCCACCTCACTACAAATAACTCAATTTCATTTCTTTTTATGGCTGAGTAATATTCCATTGTATATATGTGCCACATATTCTTTATCCATTCATCCATCGATGGACACTTAGGTTGCTTCCATGTCCTGGCTATTGTAAATAGAGCTGCAATGAACATTTTGGTACATGACTCTTTTTGAATTATGGTTTTCTCAAGTGGTGCTGGGAAAACTGGACAGGTACATGTAAAAGTATGAAATTAGAACACTCCCTAACACCATACACAAAAATAAACTCAAAATGGATTAAAGACCTAAATGTAAGTCCAGACACTATCAAACTCTTAGAGGAAAACATAGGCAGAACACTCTATGACATAAATCACAGCAAGATCCTTTTGGACCCACCTCCTAGAGAAATGGAAATAAAAACAAAAATATACAGATGGGACCTAATGAAACTTCAAAGCTTTTGCACAACAAAGGAAACCATAAACAAGACCAAAAAACAACCCTCAGAATGGGAGAAAATATTTGCAAATGAAGCAACTGACAAAGGATTAATCTCCAAAATTTACAAGCAGCTCATGAAGCTCAATAACAAAAAAACAAACAACCCAATCCAAAAATGAGCAGAAGACCTAAATAGACATTTCTCCAAAGAAGATATACAGATTGCCAGCAAACACATGAAAGGATGCTCAACATCACTAATCATTAGAGAAATGCAAATCAAAACTACAATGAGGTATCACCTCACACCAGTCAGAATGGCCATCATCAAAACATCTAGAAACAATAAATGCCGGAGAGGGTGTAGAGAAAAGGGAACCCTCATGCACTGTTGGTGGGAATGTAAATTGATACAGCCACTATGGAGAACAGTATGGAGGTTCCTTAAAAAACTACCAATAGAACTACCATAGGACGCAGCAATCCCACTACAGGGGACCTATCTTTATTGATGATTACATTTCAAAGGGAGGGCTTCCCAGGTACTCCAGAAAGACAATCCTGGGTTGTATTATAAAACTCTCAAGAGCCTGGAAGAAGATTTACATTTCAAAGAGGCAGAGAAAGAATTTACAATGGCAAGTTTTCTTAGGTAAATGCTCCCAGAAAAACAGGTCAGGGCCCTATCGTCAAGAAGTCTAAAATTTAGTGACCCTGAGGTGAATATTAAGGCTGTCTTGGTCAATGCATTTAGGGAGACAACAGAGTCAGAACTGTGACACTGGAGAATAGCTGGAAAATTCAGGAACTACTTCTTTGTAAGAACGTGCTCCCTGGTTGTCCCCATATATAAAAATGTGTTCCTTTAAGTTGCCTCACATTCTTCATTTTGCTTTTTATATTTACTAAAGTCACATCAATAAAAATTCATTTGATCTATTAAGCATTCTTTTAAAATTCAAATACTTTTAACATTGATCATTCAAGAAAAGTGAAGAGTACTTCATCAATATGGACAGAAAATTTTAAATTAGTTTTTAAAACACTTGGTTGGAGGCAATGTAGATATGCCAAAACTGTTCAAATTCTGACTTTACTCTCTATTAGCTAAACAACCTTGTGCAAGTTTTTAACACTATGTTCTTTGTATTCTCATCTGTAGGAAGCAGATACAAAGGGGTATTAAGATGTTTAAGGATATTAACATTATTAAGTGCTTAGAAGTGTACCTGAAAGAGAAGTGTTACTCAGTTACCGTTTAAGAAATAGAATTTTTAAGATATCTTCCTAAAACTAGCTAAATAAAAACTTTTCAAAATGTGTTTCAAATTGAAATAAGATTCAGAATGAATTGCTGTTTTCAATTTGCTTTTGGAAGCAGGTCCTATTTTTCCTCTCATAAATTTTCTAAACTTACCCAATCAGAAAAAATTTCTATTGAACTAAATTGGTCATATTCCTTATGACACTGATATTAAATGCTTTGGTTCTTTACCAAATAATTAACCCAAAAATGAACACATATTAAAACAGTGTTTCCCATAGAAGCCATAGCTCTACGTATAATCATGAAACAAGACATATTTGTGATCAAATGAACTTTCAGCAATTTATGGTTAAGAAAGAAGGCTGGGCTTCCCTGGTGGCGCAGTGGTTGAGAGTCTGCCTGCTGATGCAGGGGACAAGGGTTTGTGCCCCAGTCTGGGAGGATCCCACATGCCACGGAGCGGCTGGGCCCGTGAGCCATGGCCGCTGAGCCTGCACATCCGGAGCCTGTGCTCTGCAACGGGAGAGGCCACAACAGTGAGAGGCCCATGTACCGCAAAAAAAAAAAAAAAAAAAAATAGAAGGCTGTCTTCCTGTATTACCCTTGCTAGAAGGTGAAGTAGTAAATTCTTTTTCAGGCAAGTAAATAATGTAGCACAAAAACACAATACATAATTGTAAACAGTGCAATTACAATTTAAAATTACATGAAAACCTTTTGCAGGAAATAAGCAAAAGATAGACTATGTAATTAAAAATGTTATTAAACATCTTAAAAGTTCTGTAAATAAATGGTATTACATACCACATGAAGATAATAATTGAGTATGTTGTTTATTAAACATTTTATGGGAGGTTAATTCTAACTCACTTGTCAAATAACCTTTTATATTGAGAAAGTCTACATTTGTCTTTTTCTTTGACTTAGGAATAAGAGAATTCTTGTTTGCTTGTTTTCTTCCCTGAGAAATTATCAAAGTTAACCATGTATTATAAAAGAACTATTGGCTTTATTTGACTTTATTATTTTTCTAAGTGATAAACAAATACAAATAAATTTTCATTCTGATTGTGGATGTGTATTTTGTTCTGTTTTGTCCTCCAAAAAAATAAAATGGTTTTGAATTTCATAAGGCCCATGAAGGAATATTTTTCTTTTTCTTTATCTGAAACATTGTAAATTTACAATTATATATTAGCAAAGGTTTTATTTTTTGGTTTAGAGAACTTGATTGAGGCATGTTGAAAATAGTAATTATGTTAATAATAATAATATTACCCAAGGTTTGTACAGTGCATTATGGTTTTGAAAAGTATGTTAACACCCACTACCTCATATACACCAACATACAACACTGTGAGGCTAGTATTAATAGGGCCCTAATTTAGTTGATAAAGAAATAGAAAATCTAAATGTAAGTTATTCCCTAAGATCATGATAACAGTAACTGATTCCAATAAAGAATTTGATCCTACATCTTAAGTATTTTGTCTTCTCTGAACAACAACAAAAAAAGAGTTAAAGTAAGATGCCAACACAAAATTTCTTTTTCTGGGAAATCCTACGAATTCAGAAAATGTTCATGTTCCCAAACACCCAAATACACTAGTGAAAATAGTAAAGATGTCCATTTAAAAGTACAGTTGGAAAAAAAGAATGGAGTCTGAAGAGACCAGAAACAAAGCAAACACACAAATAACTGAGAATAGCACCACCTGAGGGTATCTGCATATTCTTGGTAACAAAGAGCTTCATTATTAAAAAAAAAAAAAAGGCTAATAGAAAGTCTGAATGGAGAAAACCCTTAAAGTGCATATTTCTGAAGAGGTTTACTCTCAGTGAAAAAGCTAGAAAAATAACCAATCTCTGCCAATGGAGATAGCAACAAAATTTATTAACCCCTACTTTCGTTATGAATAGAGTGAAATAGAATGTTCTTCCCTGAGAATACTTGTTCAAAAGTCAGGGCTTCCCTGGTGGTGCAGTGGTTGGGAATCTGCCTGCCAATGCAGGGGACACGGGTTTGAGCCCTGGACCAGGAGGATCCCACATGCTGCGGAGCAATTAAGCCCCTGTGCCACAACTACTGAGCCTGCACTCTGGAGCCCATGAGCCACGGCTACTGAGCCCATATGCCACAACTGCTGAAGCCTGAAAGCCTGGAGACCATTCTCTGCAACGAGAGAAGCCACCACAATGAGAGGTCCGTGCACTGCAACGAAGAGCGGTCCCTGCCCACCGCAACTAGAGAAACAAAAGCCTGCATGCAGCAGCGAAGACCCAATGCAGCCAAAAATAAATAAATAAAATAAATAAATTTATTTTTTAAAAAAAGTCAGACTACATGCAGGAATGACATTTAAAGGCTTACTACCCACATGGTTTAAAAATCCTAAATCAAGAAATTAATTAATTTAAATCGACTATCCTGTATTGGGTAAGCACCCAGGTACCTGACAAAAGCCAGTCCTCTCATTCTAGGCCTCATAGAATTACCACATGGAATGTCCCCAAAATGCTTTAAACTGTCAAATGAAAAAGAATAAAACAAGACACCATAAGGTAGAGAAAAATAACCAACAACACAAATATACTTTTAAACTCTTCAGATATTGTAATTATCAAACACAAGCTAGAAAATCCAGCATGTTCGATTTTTTTAACAATGTAAAAATCAGCAACATGAACAACTAATGAGAAACCACTCAAAACGATGAGTGAATACACATTTAAAAAAATACAACTTAAAGAAACAAAGATTATAATGATTAGAAATTTTTTAAAGATACATACAATGGATGAATTGAGCAGCAGAACATTATATAACCAAAGAGGGTATGAGAGAACTAGAAAATAGAAGAAATTACCAGGAAGCCAGAGAGGGAGGAAGGGGAACAGGAAAAAAGGAAGGTAGAGACAGAATGAAAGAGAAAGACATAGAGGACACTGAGAGATGTAACATATATCTAACTGGAGTATTCTAATGGACAAAGAAATAGAATGTGAGACAGATAATTCAAAGAGGTAATAGCTGAAAATTTCCTGGAATTAATTAAAAATATATATCTCCAGAATCAGAATGAAGAATATATCCTATTCAGGGTGAGTAAAATTAAATCCACAGTATCTTCAAAGGGTTGAAGAAAATAAAAGGGAATATATAATTGCACAGTGAAAAAATATTTTTAAAAGAATATATATTTGACCAACAACAGACTCTCACCAGTGGAATAGCTAAAGTACATATTTGAAAGAGAAAGACGTTTATGCCAAAAAGGTCTGAGATAGAAGAAAAACACAGTAAGAATAGAAAATGGCAAATGTGAGCATTAATTTAAATAAATATTTATAGGCTGCATGAAATAAGACTAAAACTTCTATTTTCAGCAGTAATGGGATGTCCCAACTGACATATAACTGAAAACAATTAAAAATGACAGAAAAAAATTGCAGACTTAAAAATATATCAGTGAACTATGAAGTAACTCAGAGGCCAAAAATTAAGTGAAAGAGGAATTCAGACTCTTAAGCAGAAGTCTATTAATCATGGGCTACATAAAAACAATGGCCCAGAGCTAAGAATAAATTTTACATTTTTAAAGGGTTATAAGAGAAACTAAGCAACAAGAAAATGAAGAATGTATGACAGAAACTGTGTAGCCTGTAAGTATGTGGTCTAGTAATTCTAAAATATTTACTATATAGCCCACAGATAAAGGTTGCCAAGCCCTGCTCTATAGAGTCTAGAACACAAGTGGAGCTGTAAATTCGGCTTTCACCTTAAGGGAAATTGCCCTGTATAATACCCATGACTTGATTTTTCATGGTCGTTCAAGGCCTAGGGCTAGGGATAAAAGTCCAGAGCCTACCCAAATTATAACATATGTTAGGAGAAACCCCCAGTCTAAAAGATCCTGTCATCAGAGTAAGGGAGTCCTAAAAACACAGATACACACCCAGGGTGCTGTAAAGACTATAATCTGCCTTGAAAACTTACTAAAGGGGAAAAATTCTTCCAAAGGATTTGCCATGTTAAGTTGGCTCTCGTGTAAGTTATTAGCTGGAATCCACATAACCTGAAAGATCTCACAGTGAGAATGTGCCTCAAAGTGGCCCTGGTGGAAGGAAGTATTTTCAAGTGCCTAATGGAAGCCATTATAAGCCAATTCTACAAGGACCCACTTTCAATTCAAGCTTCAGAGAAGTCCCACTGATAAACTTCCAGGAAAGATAATCACATTTTAAAAAACCATAAAACACTCAGGCTTAATGAAGAAGATAGAAGCATAAGACTCATACTGACTTAAAATACTGGAATTATCAAACAAAATATAAAATATTCTTATGTTTCAATAAATAAAAACATGAGAATTATTATATAGAGCAAGAAGCAAGAAAAGTTGACCTACTATACTAGTAGCTGATCCCTGGAAGGCATCTCAGGTATAGGTCTCTGATAATGAACTCTACCCTACCTGAAGAATTTAGAGCTTCCAGTGTCCTGGGGGCTCCCTCCTGCCTTTGTGGCACTGACCTCTCCTGCAATTAGGGCCTCCACACCTCTTCACACTTTGTGACCCCTGTCTCAGCACCCATGATGTATAGGAGTGCTGGCACCCCTTTCTCTCTGGTACGTATGAAGCACTTCTTGTTGCCAGATGGCATTAATTGCATATCTCTCTCCTCCTTTGGAAACCATTTGATGTTTTAGAAGGAGGTGATTTGGTCTTATGACAGTTGAGTACCTAGTGAGTTCTCTGTGCACTGTCTAGTAGCTACTGGAGTGGTGGTGTTGAGTGGAGAAAGCTCTATTCTCTCATCACGCTCAGCCCCAAGTCCCTACCCAATTTTGAAACAAATGATATGATGACTTCTCTTTGAGTCTGTGGATATAAAAAACATTCAAAATTCACTGCAGGAAAAAAGAAAGGACTCTAGATATTGAAAAGCAGGAATGGATTTATAAGGAATTAGGATAAATGAGCAGCTGGATTGGACTTCACAGTTAAAAATGAACCTAGCAGGACCCTGCCCAAAGATGCTACACCCCCAGGACATATGGTCTCAATATTTTCCATGGGCCCTTCCTCTGCATTTCCTTTGAGATGCTTCCATAAGCAGATCACAACCTCAGGTATATTTAAATGCCTATAGAAACAGAAGAAACATGATTTCATTTTTCCCCATCCCTAGATAAAATTCTTATTTACCTTACCACCCAGCATTTTGTATTTCGAGTTATTTCTAAATTTGTATTTGCTTCTTCTATAAAAGGAAAAATGTACAACTAATAGATATATAATATCATAGACAGAAACCATAAATTTATATAATCAAGTAACCATATGCTCAAGAATTCTACCTTCTGAGAAAATTGACCCAGAACTGAAGCCTTAAATGTTGCTTTCCTCTTTTAAATTTCTATTTTTTAGTGGTAACATTATAAGTGAATGCCAAGAAATGAATGTCTCTGTAATTAATGAGAAAGGAATACCTTTCACTTTGTATTGGCAGAGTTACTTATGCTAATTTTCAGTAATTGAGGGAGTGTGGCTAACAAATAATGTACCAAATCTAAATATCACCTTTGTTCATACTTACTTTTCCTCAGCATGTTTTGACAATGACACTTACACTACCACAGAAATAATTCAGTGATGTAATGCCTCAAATATCACATTACAATAAGCTTTTTGTTGCTGTTTTTCTTTTTTTCTTAACACAAATCCCCAACTAGATATCTAAGGCAGCAAAGTCATTACCTGAGGAAAATTCATTTCAGCAAAGAGCAGTTTATTTGTTAAGAAGTCAAATAATAAAACACTTTCACTCTGCTTAGATGTGTCAGGGACATACCACGTGCCAGTCATTGTAATAAGTGATGGCAATACAGAAAAGGGCCAGGCTCCTTTCTTTTCTTCAGGAAATGGTCGTCTAGCAGAGTCACTGGACGATAAATAAACAATTGAAATAGTGAATTAAGTAGATAGCCTTTAACTGCAACACACAGGAGTGGTATCAAACTCAGGCTTCTAATCTTGAAAAACGGGTAGAAATAATGGCATCCTGGTTTGAGATGTTAGTGGTCTCAGTGGTGATGAGTAACTTGAATGCCTCCTAGGGAAAATTTGGAAAATCTATTCACTGCAACATCATTGTAAGATGCACCCAGAATTTGGTCTTAACTCACTCCCCATGCATGGGCTTAAATGTTTATAGATCTGGCCATAATTACTTTGTGTATAAGCTTAGTCATAGTAGAAAGTCCAATTCAACAGTCAGCTTCCTCATATAAGTATCATATTTGTCTCCTGTAATGAAGGACAAAGAACACATCACTTTCTTTTCTTTCTTTTACCAAGACTGCATTATTAAAAATCTAGTCAATTCTTCCTTCTTTTATACTTATTTTGAATAAGAATTATTCAGATATACAAGGTTAAGAAGCATTATTCTAAGAAGCACATGCCAAAATGGAGTTGGAAATGCAAGTGATTAATTAAAGGTAACTCCTATAAAAGATAAAGGGAGGGAGAAGGTGCAGGCAGACAGAGACTTCTAGATGCTGGTCTAGTATCTGTGAATCATTCTTTAGAGTGGAAGTTCTATTAATGCCAGTAATAGTGTTTGACACAGAGAAAGTTTTCAATAAGTGCTAGCTGAATAATTAAATGAAAGAGCTCTCAGTGGGGAGGGAATGTGGAAGATATAAGTGAATACCTAAACAAATAGACAATAGTATTTGTGCTGTCACAGAGGTTGGAGAGCTGGGTGAACTAAAATTTATTGAATAAGCTTATTCTGGAAACAAGTCCTTCCCAGTGGAACTGAAGGGAGATTAAATGTATGACTCTGCCACTACAGGGGTTGCTAGTAAGCACTGGCCGATCATTTGTTGCATGCACAATGTGAATGAAAGTTTTGATCATACGATAGAATCATTGAGGAGAGTGAATAAGGATCCTGGGAAACTAAGGGAGAAGAGTCATAATCTAGTATTCCAGGTAGTTGGTGCAGTAAACAACCCCAAACTTAGTATATAAAAAAGACATGCATTTTATGATGTTCATGGATTCTCAGAGTCAGGGATTCAGACATAACACAATGACAATGTACAGTTTTAGCTCCATGATATCTAAGCCTTAATTTGGGCATTATTAGGGCAATACTGAAGTTAGAATTCCCATGTATTTGCCTCTATATCTCATGATGTGCTTTTTAAGATAATTATTATAGTCTCTACAATTATAGGGTTCATTACTTAACTTCTCACTTTGTTTACTGATGATTATTTCTTTCTGCTCAGGGCCACTTTAATCAGTTATCTGCCCTTGACATGAATAAAAGTATTCTTTCTGAATACCCTGTAGTCAGAGTTGGGAAAGGTTTAACAGACTACCAAGCGGAAGGGCCATCGATAATTGTCAAAATGTATTAGCATTTTCAACACAGAATGTCATTGTAGTTTAAACCCCTACCACCCTTACTATTGTCATTTTGCCAGTAATCTCTATTGATTATATGGTTTTTCTCCAGAAGTTGTATTATTTTAATTATCTTAAGTCATCTACTATGGCTATAAGTAAAAAGGAAATGTATTTCTGCTTAGGATCCTCTCAAGAATGTTTTGGTATTACTTCTTAAGAACAGAATGTCCAAAGGCAACAATTAATTTTTATAATCAAATTCCATCCCTCTTCTGCTACTTATGTTTTCGGCATAGTTTGGGAATCCAGTTACTTTTTAAACATGTCCTTGTTAATTTAATTTAAACACTGCATCTTCAGGAGTTGGAATTTTTAGTCTGGTTGTGAATCTCTATTGCCAGAGCATGATATATGTGATGATGTCCATTTAAGGAACTAGGAAAAGTTGCTATTACTGTAGGTAAATTGTGAAAATATGCAAGACTAACTAAAATGTAATTCAATTTATACAAAGTTTAAAAGGATGGACGAAGCTGCAAGAGACTATTTTTGGGGTCGGGGGGGAATTGGTGGAGCAGATGCTATGTTCTTTCTCTCACAGAACTTTATAGTCTTCTGTATTTCTCTGCCTCATTGCCCTTAGGAGAACATCAAGAAATTCTTATCGAGAATACGTATCCTTTCTTTAATTAATTTTTAATTAATGCCATGTCCCTGGTCCTGGCTTCAGGAGAAAGAGAGAATAACTATACACTCAGTATACCTCTTCCTGTTTGTACAGCTAAAGAGTGCATAAGGTCTAAGTGTCTGCCTCAACAAAAGCCCCTGTCAGTTAAACATGAACCCAGGAGACTGATTCTCCCAAATTCTGTTATCCTTGGGACATACAAGCCATACAATCTCTGATACACTGGCCACAAATGACTAGAGCAGAAGCTGTGCCCAAATCAAGGGCAAAGAAGCCTAGGCCACAGGACGTGAAAAAGGCCACCTGTCTCTGAGGTGGCTTGGCCTAAACTTCTGTCCAGTAGGGGTATCATCTATATGATGATGGGAAGCCAAGCCCATTTCTTGGGCTTCTGACAGAGAAATAATCACCAAGCATTCCATCATTTTCTTTCTTTAAATGCTTGTTGCCCAGTTTAATTCTGGGAATTCTCAGTTCCAGAGTGACTAATAGCTAAAAAAATGGGGCTGTGGTTTGTAACATTTCTTGATCCTTCATGATTCTATGTAGCTTTGCAATAAACATTCTCTTAAAGAAATTCTGGCAAAGATTCCTCCTCATCACCCTAAAGAACCTAAATAATGAAAAGTACTGACAGATTTATTGACCTCTTGCAATGAAAGTCCCAAAGACCACCACCAGTTTCAGCCATTCATTAGAAGGACACACAGGCCTCAGCATATAGCCAGGATTTTTTGCAGGAAAGGTATATAAAACAAAATCAGCAAAGAGGAAAGGCATATGGAATGAAGTTTGGGATTAGCAGATGCAAACTAGTATATATAGGATGAAAAAAAAAAAGGTCCTATTGTATAGCACAGGGAACTATATTCAATATCCTGTGATAAACTATAATGGAAAAGAATATGAAAAAGAATATACACGTGTATAACTGAATCTCTTTGCTGTATAGAAGAGATTAACACAACATTGTAAATCAACTACACTTCAATAAAATTTTAAAACAAGAAGAAGGAACTTCCAAGCTCAAGCTTCCAAGAGTCCTCTCACAATGGAGTTACACAGGATATGCTTAATCCTTCCAGCATCCAATTATGACAACATGTATAAAATGTGGTCATTAGATACTCAGCACCCAAATTATTGCTGGGGTAGGTCACATAGGCATATTATGCTTAGCACATACCAAAATTCTTAGCTCCTAGAAAGAAACAGATCTTCAGCATAACCCACATTGTTTGCACAAACAGCCTATGCACAGTGAGCCACGTTTATCAGTTACAGAACAGTGGGAACACTTTCAAAATCCAAATTCTCAGATACTAATCAAAGGGCAACCTTGCAAGCCAACTTTCCTAAGGAGAGCAGTCTCACATCCCCCCTTGCCAGGTATTTCTCTTCCCTAAGATAAATGACTCCAAATTATTTTACACTTTGACAAGCTTCATTCACAAATCATTAATCAGTTTGTTGATTATTTTTAGCCTTTCCTAAGTTAATGATCATGGCAATGATTCAGGTATGGAAAATTTCATTACCATGAGTCCTTTGGTAATGTATTTGTATTCTACTGATTTATACTATTTAAAGTAATGCCAGAAGTGACCTATTACTATCCAGATCTGTATGAGTGACTATATATACAAGCATTTACATTTTATATGTTGGGAAAAAAAATTTAAGGGATGAATAGGAGGTCCTTGAGGCCAGATTGGGATGTGACTATAATATATATTTAAAATTAAAGGGTATTAGCTTTAGCCAATTGGGTATACAGGAAGTACTTGCTCTTGATTTATCTCCATTAAAATATAAGAAAAACCCTTCAGCGCCACAATTCTTATCAGATCCATTCACAAAAATTAATGACTTAATTAATTAATATTAGCTGGCTGAATTAACTGCACTATTTTCATCAGAAAATAATCAAGAACTAAGCTATATGCTAAGGAATAATTAGAATAAAATATTGTGCATGTAGACTAGAATAGATGCTATGTTATTGATTCTTGCTGGATTATCTACTCGGTAAGTCTCAGCCTTCCTATTTGGGGAAAACCATAGGAGTATAGCTGGGCCTGAGGAGGTCATCCTGGAAGGGAAGTCATGAAGCCAAAGGTGAAGCTTCAATCTGGGTTCAGGGCTTAGACCTTTGTAATTCTCACCTCTACTCTGGACTTTATAGCAGAACCCGCTTCACAGGGGTCCCTCCTGTCCCAAGCTATTCCACAGTGAGAAGGACTTTATCATTTCTTAATTTATTGTTTTAAGACCTGCAGAAAAGGTGCAATTACAATTTTGTTGGCTAAATACTCTTTATAAATTACTTTTTAATAAACAATAAATTAGAAATTTTGTTTGGGTCCAGCTGATGATTACAAACATAACTATTACTTCATTTTTTAAGCCAATAAATTAAATGCTTTCTGAACAACTTCCAAAGACTCCATCACTTTCTAAATGAAGAGAGACCATCAGCAAAAGGATTTTCTCACTTTTTTTTTAACGTACCCTTTAGTGTAGATAATGAGAAACATCCATAGCAACAGATAATCACTTCAAGAGTATCTGCTAATTAAATTTGGATTTATAACCCTGCATTCTTCAATTCACTAACCAAATTTCTAACATGTGTATAATCTTTATTAGTCTTAGAAAATGTCTCCTTAGAAGAGCACAAATAAGCAGCATAAAGAGATTTAATTTTATAAAAGGACCTTAACCAAGTGACAATGACTAAGAGCGTTCACTAAATTTTTAAAAATTGGCTTTAATTTTGTGTTCCATCTCAGGAGAGCAATTACATTTCCAGATTTATTTTAAACCATTGAGCCAAACAACATACCATAACAGTATATCTTTCTTAATAATAACAATAGATATCTAGGTAATAAGAGCTATTTTTCCTTTTGCAAATTTTCTTAAGAACAAGGAAATAATTAAGTAACCTTAAAAGGTCAATAAAAAATTATCTAAGTTTACAACTTTAGTTGAGTGATCTAAAGCTTTAAAAAACTGTCACTATGAAGCTAACTGACATGAGCCATTCACAAGGTTAACTAGGAAATTCTCTGACTTTCATTGACCAAAGAGAAAAATTTAGAGTGCCAAATTGCAGAATCTGAAATCATGCTGAAATAACATGTATAATCTAAATAAAGCTAGAATATGACTTTAATTTTTTTCTGTCTGGGTAGAAAACTTAAGTTTGGAGCACAAATGGTAATTAGTCTCATTTTTTGGCTGAATATTATAAAACTTTGGAAGAGGAAGAAGATATGGCAAATAATCAACCACTACAGGTGTTAATGCTATTAATGGTTTTTCAATTTGGGGAGTGTACTAATTCACACCTCAGGTGTCTTGCAGCTCAAATTAATACCAACTCCAGAGTGCACACTCCATAGAGGCAGAAAGCATCTTTCACATACTCTAGCCTCCACTTCTAAAATCCTTCCCTAGAACATGCAAGAATCCTCTAGTTTATACAGTCTGGAAAAGGTGATTGGCAACCTAGGGAGATGTTATCCATCCACAGCCATTGTCCTCGACACCACAACTCACAGCTGACACCAAATACTGCTGTGGAGTGCTGCTTCACCGTTGATCCATGGTTTCAAGTCCATACAGAAGGAAAATCACTCTCCCAGGTAAAAAAATAATAACTTAAACTAAACGAGGAAAATAAATATGGTTTTACTGGTGATCCTTGAGGAGCTTGGGTTTGAACTAAATGAATCTACTTATACAAAAATATTTTTCAATAGTAAATACTACAGTGCTACATGGCCTGTGGTTGGTTGAAGATGTGGAGGAACTTCAAATACAGAGAGGCCACTATAAATTATATATGAATTAAGTTGTTCAAGGGTCAACAGTATAACTATTGCTGGAATGATTTGGTGAGTTAAATACCATGATGGAAAATATACTTTCTTAGAAAGAAACAATCTTAAAAATGTAGACAGGATGGCTCTAGATATCAAGACAACTTAGATTTACATGAGATGTTATTCACCTAAGATTGGAAGGCTTAAGAAGTGCACAAAAGAGGAGAACCTCAAACGGTGTCATTCACTTTACAGGAGCTTTCTCTTTTAGGACTGTCCAGAGTAAAATGTTTGAACTTAGGCAAAAATTTCTCCTGAATTCATACAGTTATGATAAACACTTCCCAGTGAGTCTTTCTCTACTGCCCCAAAACTAGAAATACACCTTCTTTCACTTATCTTTCAGATAGCTTTAACTATGGTTGTTTTGTTTTGCAGTTTAAAGGCACTATCCTTAATAGCACAGAGGCAGAACTGGAATTGGGTAGTTTTTCTTTATCTGTGTTATGGCTGTGTGTTCAATTTTTTCAAAAGCAAATGATCTAATATATATTGATGTTTTGTTCCAAGCAGATCTTTAAAACCAGTTAAATTATTTGCATATGATTTTCTAAAAACTTAGCTTAATTTTGGCTTTCCTCTTTCAGATAATTATTATAGTTACATAATGCCACTCTTTATTCCTTGGCTTCGATTATATATTCCTCCTTCCAATTTGTCTACATCTCACTTCAGTTGTAAATTACCAGATCACAAAAACTGAAAAGAACATAATTATAATACAAAAGAAAATCATCAAACCACAAAAGGCAAAACAAAAAGAAAAACAGAAGGATGAAGAAGAAATATAAAATCAATGGGAAAACTAGGTTTAAACTGCAGTAAATACATATCTATCAACAATTACCTAAAATGTCAATGGACTAAATGTTTCAATCAAAAGACAGAGTGGTAGACTGGATAAAAAAAATAAGAGCCTACAATATGCTGCCTACAAGAGATCCACTTTAGGGCAAAGGACACACATAGATTGAAAGTGAGGGGATGGAAAAAGATATTTTATGCAAATGAAAATGACAAGAAAGTGGGGGGGGTCACAATACTCATATCAGACAAAATATATTTTAAAACAAACGACATAAAGAAAGATAAAGAAGGACACTATATAATGATAAAAGTATCAATACAAGAAGAGGATTTCTACACTTGTCAACATATATACACCCAATATTGGAGCACCAAAATACATAAAATAAATACTATCAGACTTAAAGAGAGAAATTGACAGGAACACAATAATAGTAGGAGACTTTAAAACCCCACTCACATCAATACACAGATCTTCTAGACAGAGAATCAATAAGGCAACAGAGAAGCAATAAGATCCTAAATGATACAATGGAACAGTTAGACTTAATTGGTATTTTCAGGATATTACATCCAAAAAAAAAAAAGAAACAGAATATACATCCTTTTCAAGTGCACATGGAACATTCTCTAGGACTGACCACAAACTAGGGCAGAAAACAAGCTTCAACAAATTTAAGCATATACAAATTATCTCAAGCATCTTTTCTGACCTCAGTGGCATGAAATTAAAATTAACCACAGAAAAAGAAATGAGAAAAAAAATGATTAGGTGGAGACTAAACAACATGCTACTAAAAAACCAGTGGGTCAGTGATGAAATCAAAGAGGAAATTAAAAAATACCTTGAGACAAATGACAATGAAAACACAACCAAACAAAATCTATAAGGTACAGCAAAAGCAGTTCTTAGAGGGAAGTTCATAGCGATACAGGCCTTCCTCAAAAAAACAAGAAAAATCTCAAATAAACAACCTAACCTACCACTTAAAAGAATTAGAAAAAGAAGAACAAACAAAACTTAAAGTCAGCAGAAGGAAGGAAATAATAAAGATCAGAGAGGAAATAAATAAAATAGAAAAAAAATCAATAAAACCAAGAGCTGGTTCTCTGAAAGAATTAACAAGATTGACAAACCTATGGCCAGGCTCACTAAGAAGAAAATAGAGAGAAGCTAAATAAACAAAATAGGACATGAATAAGGAGACATAACAACTGATACCACAGAAATACAAAAAACCATAAGGGAACACTATGAACAATTATATGCCAACAAATTCAACAACCCAGAAGAAATGGACAAGTTTCTAGAAACATACAACCCACAAAAACTGAATCAAGAACAAATAGATAATTTGAACAGACCAAACACTAGAAGTGAAATAGAATCTGTAATTAGAAAACTCCTTACAAACAAAAGTCCAGGTACCAGATGGTTTCACAGGCAAATTCTACTAAACATACAAAGAGGAACTTATACTGATCCTTTTCAAACTCTTCCAAAAAGTTAAAGAGGAGGGAACACTCCCAAAGACATTCTATGAAGCCACCATCATCCTGATACCAAAACCAGACAAAGACACCACCACAAAAGAAAATTACAGGCAAATATCTTTGATGAATATAGATGTAAAAATTCTCATCAAAATATTAGCAAATTGAATCCAACAACACATTTAAAAAAATCATACACCACGACCAAGTGGGATTCATCCCAAGTTCACCAGGATGGTTCAAAACACGCAAATCAATCAATGTGATACACCACATAAATAAAAGACAAAAACCACATGATCATCTCAGTAGATGCAGAAAAAGCATTTGACAAAATTCAACATCCATTCATGATAAAAAACTCTTACCAAAGTGGGTATAGAGGGAATATATCTCAATATAATAAATGCTATTTATGACAAACTCAAAGCCAATATAATACTCAATGGTGAAAAGCTGAAAGCATTCCCACTAAAATACAGAACAAGGATACCCACTCTCACCTCTTCTGTTCAACATAGTTTTGAAAGTCCTAGCCACAGCAATCAGACATGAAAAAGAAAAAAAATGTACCCAAATTGGAAAGGAAGAGGTAAAATTTTCATCATATGCAGATAATATGATACTATATATAGAAAACCCTAAAGACCACACAAAAACTACTAGAACTGATAAACGAATTCAGCAAGGTAGCAGGATCTAAGATTAACATACAGAAATGAGTTGCATTTCTTTACACCAACAATGAAATAACAGAAGGGGAATGAAAAAAAGTACTTTTTAAAATTGCACCCCCAAAAGTAAAATACTTAGGAATAAACCTGACTAAGGACGTGAAAGACTTATATGCTGAGAACTATAAAACAATAAAGGAAACGGAAGATGATTCAGATAAATGTAAGGATAACCCCTGCTCTTGGATTGGAAGAATTAATATTGTTAAAATGGCCATACTACCCAAAGCAATCTACAGATTTAATGTTATCCCTATCAAATTACCCATGACATTTTTTACAGAGCTAAAACAAAATAATCCTAAAATTCATATGGAACCATAAAAGACTGTTCTGTGCAAAGCACTCTATCACTCAGATATATGCCACACATTGTAAGCAATGAAATAGATAAAATATTAAAATAATAATTTTCCATTCAAAATTTGAATTCTTAACCACCCACGTGAAGAGACGCTCCCTTGGATATATTTTCCTGGGAATAAATACAAAGTGATATGTTATAATAAATCATCATGAATAACTTGATTCACACATGATAGATTTTTAGTGCTATTACTCTTGCCTAGCTCTGGGTCAAATATTTTCATTGACAGACTCCACAATTTGAATTCCAAGAATGGCTCACTTTTAACTCTCCCATCATAGAGTGCTTTGAATTTATCATTTATTTCCTTTCTTATCATACTGTATCAGAAACTCTTCTAAGAGATTTAAACTTTGATTAAGTACTACGTCAGATTATATTCTGCTGCAACTTCAATGGTATCTTGCTATCATTCACTCAACAACTACATAATGAGTATCTATTGAGAAAGTCCATGTTCTTGGTACTGGTATCATAACAGGAGACAAAGTAAAGCAAATCCCTATCCTCAAAAAGCTTATTTAGTGGATAAAAGAACAACAAATAAGATAACTAATAAATATATAATATATGTGAGAAAATGATGAATGCTCTGAAGAAAAATAAAGCAAGAGGATGAATATGAAGTTCAGCATATGTGCAATTTGTGATAGAGTGGCTAGGTTTGGCTTCACTCAGATAGTGTCATCTGAGTAAAGATCTGAAGAAGTGAAGGAGAAATTCACGCCAATGTCTGGGAAAAGAGTGTTTCAGACAGAGGGAAGGACAAGTGCAAAGACCTTGAGTATTTACTCTGCTTAAAATGAGTGAGGAATAGTAATGAGGCTGATACAGGTGGTGAGGAGTAAGCAACAAAGAGAGAAATGTCAAAGAGCAATGTTGAACAGAGAAGAAATACTGTTTCTTCTCTGGAGGCTTCTGGGTGATTTGTAGGGATATTATTTTTTAGTCTCATGATGTGGGAAGCCATTGTTGTATTTAATTGACATGATCTTATGTGATATGATCTAAACTACTTTTAAACAATATTACTGTTGTGGCTCTGTTAAAAATAGACCAAAGGCAGGCAAAAGAGAAAGCAACAAAGCCAGTTGGAAGTCATTGCAATAAAATAGGAGAAGATAGAACAGTAGCTTGTGACAGTGCTTTAGCAGTAGAGGTTGGGAAACAGTGAGATATGGGATATATTTTGAGGGTAGAGCAACAGATTTTGCCAACAGAATATGGAATATGATAAACTTAGAAGAGTGAAGGATGTCTCCAAAGGTTTTAGCCAAAGCAAATGGAAGAGGAAGTTGCCCATTATGGAGGAGTAGAGTTTTGTGGATGGTAGTAGAGGAGGAGTGATCATGATCTCGATTTTTAAAATCTCAAGTTTAAGATGCTCTTTAGATGGCCAGCATGAGATATTTTGGAAGTCAGTTGGATATGAGTCTAGAGTTGAGAAGGGAGGTACTGTAGATATACATATTGGATTAATTAGCTTACAGATGAATACTAAAAGCCTCAAGACTTGATGAGATCCCCCAATAAGTGAATGTATAAAGAAAAAGAAGGAAGTAAAAGGATTCTGTGCTGGGACACTCCAACATTAAGAGATCAGGAAGATGAGGAAAAATTTATAAGGGAGATAGAAAACTAACGGCCAGAGTAGTAAGATGAGAAAGAGCAGAATGTGGTATCCTCTAAGCCAAATTAAACAAAACAAAACAAAACAAAACAAAACTACTTCAGGGAGGAAGGAGTGATCAACCAATACTTCAGATGGTTAGGTAAGATAAAGTCTGAGAACCCACCACTGGCTTTAACAACATAGAGGTTGAGTTCAAATAAGAATAGGCAGGGTCAAGAGAATGGAAGACTAGATGTTGAAGAACATTTCTTAAAAAAATTTACAGATAATTATTTTTCCTCTCTTACTGTGCAGATAAGTATATTTAGTTGGGCCAGAATGAGAAAGAAGTGAAATATTTTTCTGTATATTTTGATTTTATTTGTCTCTAAAATGAGACATACAGCATATGTGTTTACTGATGGAAAAGTCATTGTAGAGATGGAAAAAAATGGCAATGAAAGGGAGGTGGGGGAACTGCTGGAACAATGTCCTTGAGTTGATGAGAGGGAATGTGACATAGTAGGGGAAGCTGGCACAAGAATTCATTCACGGGAGACCTTCAAGAGGGAGAAAGAGTAAGACATGGAGATGACCTTCCTCCCCACAAATACATAAGAAATACATCTACATGTAGAACAACTCCTACAGAACACCTACTGAATGCTAGCAGAAGAACTCAGACTTCCCAAAAGGCAAGAAACTCCCCACGTACCTGGGTAGGGCAAAAGAAAAAACAGAGACAAAACAATAGGGACAGGGTCTGCACCTCTGGGAGGGAGCTGTGAAGGAGGAAAAGTTTCAACACACTAGGAAGCCCCTTCACCGGCGGAGACGGGTGGGGGGAAGCTTTGGAGCCATGCAGGAGAGCGCAGCAACAGGGGTGCAGAGGGAAAAGTGGAGAGATTCCCGCACAGAGGATCAGTGCCGACCAGCACTCACCAGCCTGAGAGGTTTGTCTGCTCACCCGTCGGGATGGGTAGGGGGTATGGGACCTGAGGCTCTGGCTTCTTTGGAGGTCAGATACCAGGGAGAGGACTGGGGATGCCTGGGTGAACACAGCCTGAAGGGAGCTAGTGCGCCACAGCTAGCCAGGAGGGAGTCCGGGAAAAAGTCCAGAGCTGCCAAAGAGGCAAGACACCATTGTTTCAGGGTGCACGAGGAGAGGGGATTCAGAGCACTGCCTAAAAGAGATCCAGAGGTGGGCATGAGCCGCAGCTATCAGCGCAGACCCCAGAGACAGGCATGAAATGCTAAGGCTGCTACTGCAGCCAAAAAGAAGCCTGTGTACAAGCACAGGTCACTATCCACACCTCCCCACCCAGGAGCCTGTGCAGCCCTCCACTGCCAGGGTCCCGTGATCCAGGACAACTTTCCCGGGAGAACACACGCCATGCCTCAGGTAGTTACAACGTCATGCTAGCCTCTGCCACCGCAGGCTCGCCCTGCATTCCGTACCCCACTCTCCCCCTGGCCTCAGTGAGCCAGAGAACCCTAATCAACTGCTACTTTAACGCTGTTCTATCTGGGTGGGGAAGAGACGCCCTCAGGAAACCTACACGCACAGGCGGGGCCAATCCAAAGCTGAATCACAAGAACTGTGCAAACAAAGAAGAAAAAGGGAAATTATTCCCAGCAGCCTCAGGAGCAGTGGATTAAATCTCCACAATCAACTTGATGTACCCTGCATCTGTGGAATACCTGCATAGACAACGAATCAACCCAAAATTGAGGCAGTGGACATTGTGAGCAACAGTATATATACATTTTTTTCATTTTCTCTTTTTGTGAGTGTATGTATATGCCTTTTGTGATTTTGTCTGTAAAGCTTTATTTTACCATTTGTCCTAGGGTTCTGTCTGTCCTTTTTCAGTTGTTGTTTTTGCTCGTTTTGTTTTTTTATTACTTTTTAATATTTTTATTTTTAATATTTTTTATTTAATAACTTTATTTTATACTATTTTATTTTCTTCTTTCTTTCTTTCTAACTTTTCTTCTGAGCCATGTTGCTAACAGTATCTTGGTGCTCCAGCAAGGTGTCAGGCATGAGCCTCTGAGGTGGGAGAGCTGAGTTCAGGACATTGGTCCACCAGAGACTGCCCAGCTCCCTGTAATATCAAACAGCGAAAGCTCTCCCAGAGATCTCTATCTCAATGCTAAGACCCAGCTCCACTCAACAGCCAGCAAGCTACAGTGCTGGACACCCTATGCCAAACAACTAGCAAGACAGGAACACAACCCCACCCATTATCAGAGAGGCTGCATAAAATTATAATAAGGTCACAGACACCCCCAAACACACCACCGGACATGGCCCTGCCCAGCAGAAAGAGAAGATACAGCCTCATCCACCAGAACACAGGAACAAATCCCCTCCACCTGGAAGCCTAGATGACCCACTGAACCAACCTTAGCCACTGGGGGCAGACACAAAAAACAACAGGAACTACAAACCAGAATCCTTCAAAAGGGAGACCCCAAACACAGTGAGTTAAGCAAAATGAGAGACAGAGAAATACAAACCAGATGAAGCAGCAAGTTAAAACCACTAAACCAAACAAATGAAGAATAAATAGGCAGTCTACTTGCAAAAGAATTCAGAGTAATGAGAGTAAAGATGATCCCACATCTTGGAAATAGAATGGAGAAAATACAAGAAACGTTTAACAAGGACCTGGAAGAATTAAAGAGCAAACAAACAATGAGGAACAACACAATAAATGAAATTAAAAATTCTCTAGAAGGAATCAATAGCAGAATAACTGATGCAGAAGAATGGATAAGTGACCTGGAAGATAAAATAGCGGAAATAACTCCTGCAGAGTGGAATAAAGAAAAAAGAATGAAAACAATTGAGGACAGTCTCAGAGACCTCTGGGACAACATAAAACACACCAACATTCAAATTATAGGGGTCCCAGAATAAGAAGAGAAAAAGAAAGGGACTGAGAAAATATTTGAAGAGATTATAGTTGAAAACTTCCCTTACATGGGAAAGGAAATTGTCAACCTAGTCCAGGAAGCACAGAGAGTCCCATACAGGATAAATCCAAGGAGAAACATGCCAAGACACATATTAATCAAACTATGAAAAATTAAATACAAAGGAAAAATATTAAAAGAAGCTAGGGCAAAGCAACAAATAACAAACAAGGGATACCCCATGAGGTTAACAGCTGATCTTTCCACAGAAACCCTGCACGCCAGAAGGGAATGGCAAATGATGAAAGGGAAAATCCTATAACCAAGATTACTCTACCCAGCAAAGATCCAATTCACTTTCGATGGAGAAATTAAAACCTTTACAGACAAGCAAAAGCTAAGATAATTCAGCACCATCAAACCAGCTTTACAACAAATGCTAAAGGAATTTCTCTAGGCAGGAAACACAAAAGAAGGAAAAGATCTACAATAAGAAACTTAAAACAATTAAGAAAATGGTAATAGGAACACAGATATCGATAACTACCTTACATGTAAATGGATTAAACGCTCCCACCAAAAGACACAGACTGTCTGAATGGATAGAAAAACAAGACCCGTATATATGCTGTCTACAAGAGATCCACTTCAGACCTAGGGAGACATACAGACTTAAAGTAAGGGGATGGGAAAAGATATTCCATGCAAATGGAAACCAAAAGAAAGCTGGAGTAGCAATTCTCATATCAGACAAAATAGACTTTAAAATAAGGACTATTAAAAGAGACAAAGAAGGACACTACATAATGATCAAGGGATCGATGCAAGAAGAAGTTATAACAATTTTAAATATCAATGCACCCAACATAGGAGGACCTCAATACATAAGGCAAATGCTAACAACCATAAAAGGGGAGATCGACAGTAACGCAATCATAGTAGGAGACTTTAACACCCCACTTTCACCAACGGGCAGATCATCCAAGACGAAAATAAATAAGGAAACACAAGCTTTAAATGATACATTAAAAACCATGTACTTAATTTATATTTATAGGACATTCCATCCAAAAACAACAGAATACACTTTCTTCTTGAGTGCTCATGGAACTTTCTCCAGGACAGATCATATATTGGGTCACAAATCAAGCCTTGGTAAATTTAAGAAAACTGAAATTCATATCAAATATCCTTTCTGACCACAACGCTATGAGACTAGATATCAATTACAGCAAAAAATCTGTAAAAAATACAAACACATGAAGGCTAAACAATACAATACTAAATAACCAAGAGATCACTGAAGAAATCAAAGAGGAAATCAAAAAATACCTAAAAACAAATAACAATGAAAACACAATGACCCAAAACCTATGGGATGCAGCAAAAGCAGTCCTAAGAGGGAAGTTTATAGCAATACAATCCTACCTCACTAAACAAGAAACATCTCAAATAAACAACCTAACCTTACACCTAAAGCAATTAGAAAAAGAAGAAGAAAAAAAACCCAAAGTTAGCAGAAGGAGAGAAATCATAAAGATCAGATCAGAAATAAATGAAAAAGAAATGAAGGCGACAAGAGCAAAGATGAATAAAACTAAAAGCTGGTTCTATGAGAAGATAAACAAAATTGAAAAACCATTAGACTCATGAAGAAAAAAGGGAGAAGATTCAACTCAACAGAATTAGAAATGAAAAAGGAGAAGTAACAACTGAAACTGCAGAAATACAAAGGATCAAGAGAGATTACTACAAGCAAGTATATGCCAATAAAATGGACAACCTGGAAGAAATGGACAAATTCTTAGAAAAGAACCACCTTCTGAGACTGAACCAGGAAGAAATAGAAAATATAAAGAGACCAATCACAAGCACTGAAATTGAGACTGTGATTAAACATCTTCCAACAAACAAAAGCCCAGGGCCACATGGCTTCACAGGCGAATTCTACCAAATATTTAGAGAAGAGCTAACACCTATCCTTCTCAAACACTTCCAAAATACAGCAGAGGGAGGAACACTCCCAAACTCATTCTATGAGACCACCATCACCCTGATACCATAACCAAATATGTCACAAAAAAAAGAAAACTACAGGCTAATATCACTGATGAACACAGATGCAAAAACCCTCAACAAAATACTAGCAAACAGAATCCAACAGCACATTAAAAGGATCATACACCATGATGAAGTGGATTTATCCCAGGAATGCAAGGATTCTTCAATATATACAAATCAATCAATGTGATACACCATATTAACAAATTGAAGGATAAAAAACATATGATCATCTCAATAGATGCAGAAAAAGCTTTCAACAAAATTCAACACCCATTTATGACAAAAACCCTCCAGAAAATAGGCATAGAGGGAACCTTCCTCAACATAATATAGGCAAGTCCACATATGACAAGCCCACAGCCAACAAATTTCTCAATGGTGAAAAACTGAAACCATTTCCACTAAGATCAGGATCAAGACAAGGTTGCCCACTCTCACCACTATTATTCAACATAGTTTTGGAAGTTTTAGCCGTAGCAGTCGGAGAAGAAAAAGAAATAAAAGGAATCCAAATCAGAAAAGAAGAAGTAAACTGTCACTGTTTGCAGATGACATAATACTATACATAGAGAATCCTAAAGATACTACTAGAGCTAATCAATGAATTTGGTAAAGTAGAAAGATACAAAATTAATGCACAGAAATCTATGGAATTCCTATACACTAATGATGAAAAATCTGAAAGTGAAATTAAGAAAACACTGCCATTAACCACTGCAACATAAAGAATAAAATATCTAGGAATAAACCTACGTAAGAAGACAAAAGACCTGTATGCAGAAAACTATAAGACACAGATGAAAGAAATTAAAGATGATACAAACAGATGGAGAGATATACCATGATCTTGGATTGTAAGAATCAACGTTGTGAAAATGACTATACTACCCAAAACAATTTATAGATTCAATGCAATCCCTATCAAATTACCAACAGCATTTTTCACAGAACTAGAAGAAAATATTTCACTATTTGTATGGAAACACAAAAGACCCTGAATAGTCAAAGCAATCTTGAGAAAGAAAAACGGAGCTGGAGAAATCAGGCTCCCTGACTTCAGACTATATTACAAAGCTACTATAATCAAGACAGTATGGTAATGGCACAAAAACAGAAATATAGATCAATGGAACAGGATAGAAAGCCCAGAGATAAACCCACATACCTATGGTCAACTAATCTATGACAAAGGAGGCAAGAGTATACAATGGAGAAAAGACAGCCTCCTCAATAAGTGGTGCTGGGAAAACTGGACAGCTACATGTAAAAGAATGAAATTAGCACACTCCCTAACCATACACAAAACTAACCTCAAAATAGATTAAAAACCTAAATGTAAGGGCAGACACTATAAAACTCTTAGAGGAAATCATAGGCAGAACACTCTATGACATAAGTCATAGTAAAATCCTTTTTGACCCACCTCCTAGAGAAATGGAAACAAAAATAAACAAATGGAACCTAATGAAACTTAAAAGCTTTTGCACAGCAAAAGAAACCATAAACAAGACGAAAAGACAACCCTCAGAATGTGAAAAAATATTTGCAAATGAAGCAACTGACAAAGCATTAATCTCTAAAATTTACAAGCAGCTCATGCAGCTCAATATCAAAAAAACAAACAACCCAATCCAAAAATGGGCAGAAGTCCTAAACTGACATTTCTCCAAAGAAGATATACAGATTGCCAACAAACACATGGAAGAATACTCAACATCACTAATCATTAGAGAAATGCATAGCAAAACTACAGTGAGGTATCACCTCACACCAGTCAGAATGGCTATCATCAAAAAATCTACAAACAGTAAATGCTGGAGAGGGTATGGAGAAAAGGGAACCCTCTTGCACTGTTGGTGGGAATGTAAGCTGATACAACCACTATGGAGAACAGTATAGAAGTTCCTTAAAAAACTAAAAATGGAACTACCATATGACCCAGCAATCCCACTATTGGTCATATACACTGAGAAAACCATAAATCAAAAAGAGTCATGTACCACAATGTTCATTGCAGCTCTAAATACAATTGCCAGGACATGGATACAACCTAACTGCCCATCGACAGATGAATGGATAAAGGAGATGTGGCACATATATACAATGGAATATTACTCAGCCATAGAAAGAAATGAAATTGTTATTTGTAGTGAGGTGGATGGACCTAGAGTCTGTTATACAGAGTGGAGTAAGTCAGAAAGAGAAAAACAAATACCATATGCTAACACATATATATGGTATCTAAAAAATAATAATAATAATTATGAAGAACCTAGGGGCAGGAGAGGAATAAAGACGCAGACCTAGAGAATGCACTTGAGGACACGGGGAGGGGGACGGGTAAGCTGGGATGAAGTGAGAGAGTGGCATGGACTTATATATACTACCAAATATAAAATAGATAGCTAGTGGGAAGCAGCCGCAAAGTACAGGGAGACTAGCTCAGTGCTTTGTGACCACCTAGAGAGGTGGGATAGGGAGGGTGGGAGGGAGACACAAGAGGGGGGAGATATGGGGATATATGTATAGCTGATTCACTTTGTTATACAGCAGAAACTAACACACCATTGTAAAGCAATTATACTCTAATAAAAATTTTTTTTTTAAAAAAAAAGCGGGCTTCCCTGGTGGCGCAGTGGTTGGGAGTCTGCCTGCCGATGCAGGGGACGCGGGTTCGTGCCCTGGTTCAGGAAGATCCCACATGCCGCGGAGCGGCTGGGCCTGTGGGCCATGGCCGCTGAGCCTGCTCGTCCGGAGCCTGTGCTCCGCAACGGGAGAGGCCACAGCAGTGAGAGGCCCATGTACCGCAACAAAGAAAAGAAAAAAGGATTCATATGACCAGGAGAAAAGGCTAAGGAAACACACACTGTTGCAGAGGTGATTTTGGTAACTGGTGGAAGTTCATTTCTAATTGCTTCAATTTCTTCTCTGAAATAGATAATTAAGTGTAAAGGTGGAATAAAGGTGTTTGGTGGGGGAGGAGTTGGTCGATGTGATTAGACCATGTGAGTTTTCTTATTGGTGCTTATCAAAGTTAGGGTCCTACCCTGCTACAGAGACTGGAAGCCAGGGGCCCTATCTTTCAGGATGATCACATTTCAGTGGGATGGCTCCCAGATCCCTGAGAAAGACTTTCCTGGGTTGTAAAAGTGGCAAGAGTCTGAGAGATTTACGTCTCATAGCAACAGTGAAAGATTCTAGAATTGAAAGTTTTCTATGATAAATGCTCTAAGCAAAGAAAGGTCTGGGAGACTTCCCTGCTGGCACAGTGTTTAAGAATTCCCCTGCCAATGCAGGGGACACAAGTTTGATCCCTGGTCCAGGAAGCTCCCACATGCCTTGGAGCAACTAAACCTGTGCGCCACGACTACTGACCCTGCGCTCTAGAGCCCACGAAGCACAACTACTGAAGCCCGCGTGCCTAGAACCTGTACTCCACAACAAGAGAAGCCACTGCAATGAAGAGTAGCCCCCGCTCGCTGCAACTAGAGAAAGCCAATGGATAGCAACAAAGACCCAACGCAGCCAAAAAATAAATAAATAAATGTTCCTTAAAAAAAAAAAAAAAGATAAAAAAGAAAAGGTCAGGAACATATAGTCAGGAAGAAACCTATCAAAAGTTTATTCAAGCTGAGGGGAACATTATGGCTGTCTCGATCATACTAAAGGCCAACATGGGGTGAGTGACATGAATTGAAAGTAAGATCCATCAGCCTAATTATGTATTTTTCTCTTACCACAATTCTGTGGATTGTCAAAAGTTGATTTAACTAGAATTGCTAAGTGAGTATTATGAAGCAATAGAAGGACAAAGGAGAAGAGGATGTATGCAAAGAAGTGATTACAATGAAAGACCATGAAATTTAAGAACACACAATTTAGGGGGAAAGGGAGAACATGAAATTAAAAGGGACAGTGAAAAAGTAGTAATCTTACTGGTTTGAAGGCTCTGATAGGGTTAAAGGATTATTTGGACTGGATGAGAGTTGAAAAGATAGAAGGTGGTGGTCAGAGGTGTGGTGCTTGAAATTGACACGACCTAGAGAGTGACCATAGGACAGAGTAGCTGATGGAGAACAGGACAAGATCAGTGGAAGAAAGGAAGTTTGAACAGACAAAACATATGAATTCAATCACCACGAACAGTGACAGGAGAAAAGGAAAGTAAGCCAGAAGCTAAAATCTTTAAGGAGTAAGAAACAGTGAACGGGGGGACAAGGTAGACTATAAATTACATTTAAATTAGGGGTAATTATGTTTTTCTATTGCCCAGCTATTTACCAGACAATGGAATGACTGGCACTAGAATGCAAAATCTTCATTCCCTCAAATAAATCCACTGAACAAAAAATTTTAAGGAAATATAGTTAAATGTTTACTTCTTTGGAGAAAAGATTGTGAATGATTTGAATTTTCTTTTTTGTTCCTTTCTCCTTTGTTCTTATTTGTACCACAAATGAGAATTAAATAATTTTTAACCAGGAAATAGTAATAATGAAAGAAGGAAAATAATCAAAAACTTCTAATATGTCGTTGTGTCTAAATTAAGTTACCTTGTGATCACAAACAGTAAATTGTTCCTTTACTTAACATAAAACAAAATGTTCAATACAGTTTCCATTTCATAAATATTTCCATTCATTATTTCCCATGATTTCAAGGGGAAATTAAACTCAGCAAACTTTGGAGCTGTGGCTAGAGCATGGTGTTATTTTTCGGCAAGTCTTATTTAAAATACTTCTGTTTGAGCCAAACTGCAAAAATTCTTCTTTGAGAGTCAATTAGCCAATATATTTTTTAAATTATGAGAACCATATGGCCTTTCAATTTCCAGGAAACTTTAATGACAATAAGCTTAATTTCCATGAATTCATGTCACAGAATCCCAGGTTTTCTGCCTGACCTATGTTTCTGGTTTTTGCAGTTAAACCTCAAGCCAATGGCTAAATGCTGTTTTTGAGAGGAATCCACAGTCTGCTTTCTAAAACCATTCTCCTTTAACTTTTTATTTAGTAGGTTTCTTTAGGCAAATTATTGATACTTATAGTTTATCTTATAGTTGTGGCTCATAACAAAGAGTTAGAATAACAAACAGCTTGGGGACTTCTTATATTTATTTTGAATCTGATAACATAATCAAGAGCCATTTTTTTAACATCTTAATTGTAGTATAATTGCTTTACATTGTTGTGTTACTTGCTGCTGTATAACAAAGTGAATCAGCTACACTTATATATATATCCCTATATCCCCTCCCTCTTAGTATGATTTTAGGGTAGCCTCTCTGCTAATGGGTGGGGTTGTGTTCCTCTCTTGCTAGTTGTTTGCACAGGGTGTCCAGCACTGGAGCTTGCTGGTCATTGAGTGGAGCTGGGTCTTGCTGTTGAGATGAAGATCTCTGGGAGATGTTTGCCGTTTGATATTACATGGGGCCTGGAGGTCTCTGGTGGACCAATGTCCTGAACTCAACTCTCCCACCTCAGAGGCACAGGCCTGACACTCGGCAGGAGCACCGAGACCCTGTCAGCCACACAGCCAGGTACGTGGGGAGCTTCTTGCCTTTGGGGAGGTCTGAGGTCTTCTGCCAGTGTTCAGTAGGTGTTCTGTAGGAGTTGTTCCACATGTAGATGTATTCTTGATGTATTTGTGGGGAGGAAGGTGATCTCCATGTTTCACTCCTCCGCCACCTTGAGGGTCCTCTCAAGGGCTGTTCTTTTAAAGAGTGATGTAACAATAGTCATTTTCATCTCTTTTCACCTAAAACTGCAGACTCCCAACCCAATTAATCAAATGCTTACATGAACTCTGAGTGCCAAATTTTCTATAGCGCCTTAATTAAAAAGTGATTATTACAAAAACCCAATGCATTAAACTTAAACCTGGCAGTGTAATACGGACAAGGTTTTATATGAAAGACTTCCAGATTAGCAAGCAACTCAGCCCTGTCAGCACATGTTCCAAAATGAGTTAACTCTGACCCTACCTCCCCTCTCAGCGAAGTCATCTTTTTAGAATGCTTTACATTTCATCTCTTTAAATTCAATAGAGTTTTTTTTAAAAAAAATTGCAAGCATTTATCTAATATATTGGTGAAGTTTATGTCAAGTCGAAGGGGGATGTGAGACTTGAATATCAGAATTTTAGATCTGAAATATTCCTGGTTTTACATCCTAACATTAAATCAATGGAATCTAAAAAGTCAGAAAGATGTCTTTACTTAACGAATCCTGCTCAAAATTATGTTCTCTGGCAGTCATTTCTTTCTTACTGATTGGTATTACTCTGCCCATTATAATTGGTATTATTCTGCAAATGCTTACTTGTCCTTAATAGCAACCTCTAAATTTTTGAAACTCTGAAGCTAACCTAAAAATCCAAATTTTGTAACAGAACTTTGCTAAGATTAACTAGAAGTCTCTAGGTTATATATATATTTTAAAGTTTTATACTAACATGCCTTTAGACATTGCCTAGTTGGCATAATTTTCTTAGATTAATTGAAACTTGAAACAATACATTCTTAGTGCCCGTTAGAGTACCTTGGGGGCATATTCCTCATTCACGATTTTCAAATCAAAAATATAAAGCATAAAACAGTTATGTCAAAGTGGTAATTAATTTTAAATCCTGCTTAAGTCACACTTGTATATAGTAGAGAGACATCAGTTTTCTCTTTCCAGTGGGGAAGGTCAAGGTCATAGGTTAAAAACAAGGAATTCATGCAATTTTAGAACTTTAAGCATCACTTTTCTCCTTGCAAGAGGTGAAGATTTGAATGATTCTTTGTTTGGAAAAAGTAAAAGTGATAATGAAAGAGTTTGTCTGGAATGTGAGCAGATCTACAACTATCTGGACCATGTATCCTTAAAATATTACTGTATTTTTTTCCTTGCTAGATCTGTACATTACTGCTTGTTTTCAGCGAGTCATATGTATAGATTCTGGAACAAGAAGTTACTTAAAGGGGATCAGAAGCAGAGACACAAAATACCACAGAAAAGGCCTGCTATCCTGACCTTCTAGTCAAGAATGTGTTGTTCTGCATGGTGCTACCTCACATGGTTGTTCTTAAAGCTGAATAATTCAGATTTCAGTAGATGTTCTGATACGAGATTATTGTATTGGAAGCATAAGACCAAACCACATACCTTAGGTGGGAGTGGGATTTTAACTAAGGAGAGCAGATATTCTGACTGCTAATCATTGAATGACGAAGATGAAAATGAAGATGGAAGCCTTTCATTGGAAGTGCTAAAGAAACTGATCCCTCTTTCAGGATCCTGGAAGCAGTTTTTAATAGAGATAGTTAAAATACTCCTTTTGGGTAAACCTGCTGTTTTTAATTTGAAGTTTGATTTATAATACTGTGTTAGTTTCAGGTGTAAAGCAGAGTGATTCAGTTATACATATTTTTTCAGATTATTTTCTATTATAGAAAGATAAATATTATATGATACCACTTATATGTGGACTCTAAAACATGGTCCAAATGAATCTATTTACAAAACAGAAACAGACTCATAGACATTGAAAACAAACTTATGGTTACCAAAGGGGAGAGGGAGGGGGTTGGGATAAATTAGGAGTATGAACTAAGAGCTACATACTACTATATATAAAATAGATAAGCAACAGGGATTTACCGTATAACACAGTGAACAATACTCAATATCTTGTAATAAACTTGCCTTTGTTAAGTGGCGTGAGGGTAGCAACTGGGCCAAAGAGCATCCTGGAAAGGCTTCTGAGATTGGGTTATATCTTGTGGTGTCTGCATGCAGTTCACATTCAGGAGCTGTCACAGTTGATTTACACCAGACCTCCCTTCCATTATCCCCAAGCTTTCTATATCCGCTTACAAGTTACAATCTTAACCTCCATTTTCTCTGTGAGTAAATGAGGGAAACTGTGTGCCAGGCCTTGAGAGAAATATATTACTTGCGGGAGAGAGGAGCAGCAAGTTAAGAGGTATTCACCTTGAGATGGCAGCAGGTAACCAGAAATGGAGCGCAAAGTGGCCATTGGGAGTAATAGAGCATTAGTCCACAGTGTGACATCTGGCTGATGTGGCCAGTGGCTGCCAGAACGGAACAGTGGGGCATAAAGAATTCCTGAGAAATCCTCTGTAATACTGGAGGAGGAAAACCTGCTAAAAGATTAGACATCATGCATTCAAGTGTGAATAAGGACTTTAGCCATTTTGATTCGGACATTGTTTCCGTATAACACTCGTGATTAAATAATTTTATTGAGGTTTTTCTTTACTGGTTTTCAGTTTTTAATGCTTAGATGGTGGACCTGAGACTGCTATCCTTAGAAAAGCCTGCTTTCAAGGTTGGCTCTTGGCTGTCACATGGGATCTAAGGGAGCACGGGACACAGGGACACATATTTGATGTCCAGTAGTGTGATATATAGTGTTGAAAGGGACATTATTCCCAATTCTACATCTAACTCAAAGTGTATGCAGACCAATGAGAATGGTAGGGAAAAACGGCACCATCTTGGCATTCTGGTCGGCATCCTAGGCTTAGTAATTCATTTATGTCTTCATTCAACATTTATTAAGCCTCTCTAGTGTTAGGCACTGTTATAGGCACTAGGTATAGCATAGTGAACAAGATAAAGTACAGTTTAATAAAAGTCAAACAATAAAAAATACCTAAAGAAAAAATATACAATGTCTGGTAGCAACAAGAGCTATAAAAATAACTAAAAAAGGGAAAGAGAACAGAGCGTGGGAGAGGTGGTTGCGGGGACAGCCTCTGGTAAGGAAGGGTTTCTCACTAGGGGCACCTGTAACAGCAGAGGCTTCCTTCAGGTTCTCTGTGGACACTGAACATCTGTGAGGGAATCAGAAGAGGAGAACAGGACAGAATGGTCTTTGAGCACATGCAAGACAACCAGGGAAACCCAGAAACAACTGCAAGGACTTTGGAAGAGTATTGGTGTCCTGGTTATGTATTTAGGAGTCAGAGCCATTGAAATTTGAGTTATTACTATTAGTGTGACTTCATTTGCATCCAGAATCAGTTAAGACATAGGGATATTCAGATTATACAGTTATACAGTTAATGGCACAACACACAAGTAGAGTGATTGAGAAAGACAAACAGAAACATGGAACTGGAGCAAAGATCACAGGTCACATATGAATAGATACATTTTGATGTCATAGAAACAGTGGTTAAAACAACAATAACAAAATAATAACACTATATCAAGACAAGCAAGGGTCAAAGTTGGAGTCTTAAGGAGTGTTCACATTTAGATTCAAGGGGAAGAAACAGCAGAAAAGACATTAATTTAAGGAAAAGCAAAACAGAAATAGCAAGAATACAAAGAGAGCATTCAAAAACACCTAAGCGTATTCAATAGCGCCAAATTCTACAAAGAGAATAGGAAAGGTGCTGAGAAAAATTTTAAAAAGATGAATTTGTTTAAAGGATAGGTAGGAACTACAAGAGGAAAGCATCGTTAGTGTGACAGAATATGAAGTTAAGTTTTATGATGCTATAAGGGAATTCAGATGAAACAGTTTTAGATAAGTTACCTTGAGCACTGGGCCAGGAAAGCAAAGAGAAAGCTAGGATGCTGCTAACAGATGTGCCTATCACAGAGCAGGCAATTAAATGGGCACTTATTAACTTTTAAATAAATGAATAAATAAATAACTTGATGAGTGAATTAGAATTTAGCTTTGTTTTATAATGAGGGAAAGCAGAGGGGAGGAGCCTATGAGAAGAGAATAATTGGTTACTGGAGACAGGAAGGATAATGATGAGGGTAATATATGGAGGGAAAAGGAATTAGACCTAGAATGTAGAGAGGTGTGCACTTCCTTTGAAGCAATAAGATAGATATAACTCTTTTGATGTTTCAAGATGAAGATTAAGCCATATATAAGAGTTAGTACTTGATTACTTCAATGTCCTCTGAGAGACTAGGGGCAAGGAAACTAGAAAAACTCGTTGGGGTTATAGTGTAACAGATCTGGAAATGACTCACATTTTTGAAATTTTGATCATAAAATGTTAGCCCTCCCAAAGCAGGGACATTCTATTTTAAGATCTATCCTACCTCTCTTCCTCAATCTCCCACCCAAACATGCTGTTAAAAGACTAGGGACACAAATGCAAATAGAGGAGAATTTACAGATTTACAGGAAGCTGATGTTAGGCAGCAAAGGTGTCTAGTTACGGTGGCTTTGCAGGTGTAAGTAAAATCCTGGCTATTGATGGCACGCAACTAGAGACCTCTGATGGGTTCCTAACTTCAGATTCTTACCACATAGGATTTTACCAAAATTGATGTGTTCAAGGCATTTGTCAGTCTTTGTTGGCCTTTTTAAACTCACACAAATGGCCCTGCATAAATTTTAGTAAGGTGGTAAAAGCAACCTTTAAGTGCAATGTTAAATTGCCTGTGTTCTAGGCAAGACATTCTGAAATAAATTGCAGCAATGTTTCCTTAGGTCTGTCACCCAAGGCAATAGCAATAAAAGCAAAAATAAACAAATGGGACCTAATCAAACTTATAAGCTTTCACACAGCAAAGGAAACCATAAACAAAATGAAAACAACCTACAGACTGGGAGAAAATATTTGCCAATTATACAACAAAAACGGGGTTACTTTCCAAAATATACAAACAGCTCATACAACTCAATATCAAAAAACCAAACAATCCAACCAAAAAAATGGGCAAGAGGCCTAAATAGACATTTTTCTAAATAAGACACTCAGATGGCCAATAGGCACATGAAAAGATGTTCAACATCGTTAATCATTAGAGAAATGCAAATCAAAAGTACAATGAGGTACCACCTCACACCAGTCAGAATAGCCATCATTAAAAAGCCTACAAATAACAAATGCTGGAAAGAATGTGGAGAAAAGGAAATCTTCCTACACTGTTGATGGGAATGTAAATTGAAGCAGCCACTATGGAAATCAGTATGGAGGTTCCTTAAAAACTAAAAATAGAGTTGCCATATGATCCAGCAATCCCACTTCTGGGCATATATCTGGAGAAAACTTTAATTTGAAAAGATACATGCACCCCAATGTTCATAGCAGTACTATTTACAATACCCAGGACATGGAAGCAACCTAAATGTCCACTGACAGAGGAATGGATAAAGAAGATGTGGTATATATACACAATGGGATACTGCTCAGCCATAAAAAAAAGAATGAATTAATGCTATTTGCAGCAACGTGGATGCAACTAGAGATTATCTACTAAGTGAAGTAAGTCAGAAAGACAAATACCATATGATATCACTTATATGTGTAATCTAAAATATGATGGAAATGAACTTATTTATGAAATAGAAACAGACTCACAGACCTAGAAAACAGACTGGTGGTTACCAAAGAGGAAAGGGGAAAGGGGAAAGGGGAAAGGGGAAAGGGGTGGGGAGGGATAAATTAGGAGCTTGGGATTACCAGATACAAACTACTACATATAAAATAGATAAACAAGAAGTTCCTACTGTATAGCACAGGGAACTATATACAATAACCTGAAATAAACCATAATAAAAAAGAATATGAAAATGTATATATAATATATATAACTGAATCACTTTGCTATATACCAGAAACTAATATAACATTATAAATCAACTATACTTCAATAAAAAATTAAATTCCCTATGTTCTACTAACAATAAAAATTTAATGAGCATATTTTAAATTGAATACCTGATAGTATTTACATGTGTTTTTCATTTCTCTTAAGTAACATATTTTTACCTCAAATTACATGTGTGTCCATCACACTTTCACCGTGGAAAAAGGCTAATAACCTATATTTTTAACCAGAAAGGTGTAAAATTTACTTTAGCAATTCCAGAAGGGAAAGCGCATATGAGAAATTCATACCCGGGGTTCCCTTACCTCCAAAAGCATGAAAGTTGAAAAATGTAATTTTAAAAAAACTAAAACAGCCAAGAGAAGAAGAGAGAAATGAGTATTACAGAGATCTGTTTCTGGAGAACTGGGCTAAAATTTAAAATAATTTTCCTGAAGAAATTATGCCATAAATGACATCTAAGTATTGTTTGAATAATACTGCTCAATAAGTGATTTCATAATAAGAGTTTTGGACCATCCTGGAACTGCAACCACAATTTAACCCCATTACTGTGCAAAAACAAAAAGGCATTCCTGATCCCAAACAAACGACGGATAAGTGATGCAGTCACTACAAACCATTTTGTGATAGCCCTTCTTTATACTCTGGGCATAGCCAATGTAAGACTCTAGGCTCTAGGCTATCTCAGGAAATGAGATGGCAAATAGGTTTTATTCCATGTGCCAACTTCAATTAGTTGGTGTGTTATGCTAAGAAGTACTGTTATTCATTATTTATGTCTTTCATGGACATGACCGAGAGTAAGATGGTACTACTACCATCTCTTTTAGAAGATGGAGAGAAGTGAGGACAGAGAAAGTGAACTGAAGGATTTGTTTTCTCCCATCTTAATTTATTCACAGCATTTATCTTCAAAAAGGAGGCATACAAAGGAGTAGCTGACATGTGAAACAGGTGTGAAATAGGAGAACTTCCCCACAATAGCCCCCTTCTGTGTCTCTCAGGCTGATGATGAGTAAAACAGAGAGGATGAGGCCAAACTCACTGAGGCAACCAGAGGTGGAAAAAAAGGGAATAGCAATCTAACAGTTCCCAAGTCAGTGCAGAAATTCTTGAAGTTCAGACATTTTGGAGAATATGACTTGGAGTGACCTCATGTGTACTAAAAGAAGATTCAAGATCAGAATTTCATTGTCGCCATAACTAAAGTTGACAAATGATAACTTTGTATTTTCTTTTTTCATAAGCAAACTTATTTCTATTCTATAGTATTTTAAACAGGAGCTTGCTAGTTAAAGAGAGAAAATTAATTTGAGGCAAATAATTAGAAGTACCATTTCTATTTAAAAAATTTTCAAACAAATAAAGAAACCCAAAGACCATTAGTTGTGACTTGGCATCTTGGCCTGCACCAACAAAAGCAACAACTAATTGCATCTCCTGTTGATCATTGTTATTATAAATGGAGTACAGATCTGAATAAAAGATACAGTTGACCTTTGAACAACATGGGGGTTGGGGCATTGATCTTCCACACAGTCGAAAATCCACATGTAATGATAGTCGGCCCTCCATATTCACAGTTCTCTGTATCTGTGAATTCAATCAACCATGGACCATGCAGTACTGTAGTATTTACTATTAAAAAATTTGCATGTAATTGGACCCAGGAAGTTCAAACTTGTATTGTTCAAGGGCCAACTGTATTTCTTAACAAAGCAAGATAAAATAAAAACAAAAATTTCAAGCAATACCTGATGGCTAAATGAGGCCAGCATTTTAGTAGGCAAAGAGCAAAGGAATAAACCTCTCTCTATGCATTTGTTCCTTGTATGGACATGAAACTAAAATTTACAATTAATTCATGATATTTAATTTCATTTTGGGTGTTACATATAAGCTTTGATTTCTCATCACTTTTGACATAACTTTCAACCTAAATATGTTAAACTTTATTTTTTAAGAAAATTTATTAAGAAATCACTTAGAAGAAGAAATTCATACTGATAATCATTTTCTCAAAAATTACTTAGTATGGAATTAGTTCTAGGAAAGATAGAACCATTAGTTCTCAAACCTATATATCACATTAGTGACTTTTAAAAGATACACATATGCATATATTCATTCTTTTTCAGATTCTTTTCTGATAAAGGTATTCCCAGAATACTGAGTAGAGTTCCCTGTGCCATACAGTAGGTCCTTGTTGCTTATCTATGTTATATATAGTAGTATTCGTATGTTTACCCCAAGTTCCTGATTTATCCCTACCCACCTTTCCCCTTTGGTAACCATAAGTTTGTTTTCCAAGTCTATGAGTCTGCCTCTGTTTTGTAAGTTAGTTCATTTGTATCAATTTTTAGGTTCCACCTAAAAATTGTACATATTTTTTCAAAGTCTCACATAATTAATCATTACTAGCTCTTTTGCATTCTGAAATAAATATTTTGGTTGCTAACCTAATTATAATTTTGGTTGCTAATCTAATTATAATTTAAGACTAAAGAAAGAGATCAAAATAATCTATGGAAGTAACTGGAGCTAGATCACTGCTGGTAGAATTTATATTTTATAACAGTTATTTATTAATAGTTATCATCACTTTATGAAGCAGATTTAATGTTCTGGTGGATTTTGTAAAGTTGTGAGATTGCCCATTTTATGTGGTGTTCCTTACACAAGTCTCTACAGTTGCAAAACTTGTATATCTACACCAATTAACCGAATATTTGTAAATATTTAATGTCCACTCAAACATCCTCTGTGGCTTATTGCTAGTGAGTACTTATGCCAACTCATCAAGTCCTTGGTCAGGAATTCTCATATGAACAGTTGAGTATTCTAAACATCAACAATATTTTTTTTAAATGCAAAGTAATTCCTAAGTAAACTTGCACATCTTGTCAAAGATTGCGTAAAAGTAGTGATGGAGAATGACTTGAATCATATCAAAACTCTTCACAAATGAAGATTTAACCAAGCTATACCAGTTAACTGAAGAAGGGAATGAGCAAGAAGGATGAAAGGAAAGTGTTTTCAAACAGAATGATTTGAATATCAAAGAATCAACAGTGGTCTTTAGGAGAATTTATAAAACTCTCAGATATTTTTTGGGGGGTAGGGATGCATAAGTTGTCCTCTCTAAGGTCACATGGCAAAAGGCAAAGGTGAAATACAGGAATTAGTAGTGGGTTATCAATTTGTCAGCAAAATTACATTCAAAGTCCATCATTAAAATTAGGATGAAACTTTGGCTTATACACAATAAACATGTTTTCTTTATTTTTCAACATATAATCCAAATTAAACATTTCTCAGTCACAATAAAAATTTTATTTCCATTTTCAATGGATTCTACTGGTGACTATACCAGGTAATAATTATTCTCAGGTAACAAAGGGTTTCTTTTATATCATTTACTTTTACCAGATAAATCAAAACCTCTTTGGGGTTATTTTTTGGTTTTGTTTGAGGGAAGGTAGGGCACAATCAGAAGTTTAGCGCGCCTACATGTTTTTTTTTAATACAGTTCATTGTAAGTCTCTCTTAGTTAACCAGGGCTTCTATTCATCAAAACATTATGTAAATTCAGGGTTGCTATAGAATAGTAAGAACTAATAGCAACTTAGCTTAAATGTATATGTGCATTATGACTCAGACTTTGCTTAAATATATTGTATTTTTGTGGGGGCAAAAGTGTGTGTGTGTGTAAAGAAAGAAATTTAGATGTGTAGCATATTGATAGGGGTATGAATAGAAGGAGAGGAAAATATTAAGTATGAGGATTTTCATAGGGCTCAGAAATACATTTTTCTATTTCATCAGTTTACTTTTATTGCTGTCATCTGTCCTAGAGTAAAATATATGCCCTAAATTAAATAAACATGACCAAACAGATTATTTTCCAGATTATATATATTTCATATTTGACACTTTTAATTTGGGGGACATTACTAATCTTCACAGACTATAAACATAAGCTTTTGTTCATTTATCAGTTTATCTGTTTTCTTATAAGAACCAATAACCAAAGTACTGGTATAACATGAAGCTATTTTGGCCCAGTTAGGGGGCTCTCACATAAAAGCTCAACTGCCTTGATCATCTGGAGAAAAGGGATTCTCTCGTCTCTGAGACAAGGTATCTCTGTTTTCTGAAACAAGTTTCTGAAAATCAGCATTTTACAGACATGCTTCATTCTTCTCTAGTTTCAACAGCAGGCAGTAGCAATTTAAGAAAATGTAAGTAGACCTGGAATTTCTGATTTTCTTCCAATTTAGCAAATTCTTATTGCTGATTTCAGTAAATCTGAACTTTTTCTATGTCCCTGGCAAAACAGCTTTCTAAAAATTTTGTTGGAAAAATGTAATCAGAACTTCCTTATAAGCAAGATAAACAAGGACACTGAGTTTAATAGGCACTGGTTAAACCCAATTTGACTGTCATATGCAAATCTCAGAAGTTTAAGGGAAACTGTACAGTACAGAAGTGTTTTTTTCATCTGACTAAATAGACAAGTAAAGGATTAATAGCCAGAGGAGAATGACTGAGAAACTTCATTTGTGCTTAAGTTTTGGGATTTATGTTACTTCCAAAATTGGCCTAGTTTTAAAATTATTTGGGGGGATGTCAAATGAAAAATACCTGTAGTATATCTACCTTGCTGAATTACATTGGCAGTTGACCAAATGTAGAAATTTTAAGGACCAGGTGGTTATGACAGATTAAAAAAAAATGGAATTTCTTGTTCTCAGTGCCAAAGGAAATAGATTTTCTGGAAGCAGAATCTTATATTCCATAACAATATTTCACTTGCAACAAAAGATAAGTTTATTAGTGACAAAGGTAAATTTTAATTATGAAACAAGGCATCTGAACTGGTAAGTTGAAATAAATCTCCTAAATTTTGTAAAGTTTTAAAAATATAATTAATTCCTCTGGAGCAAATGTAGCACAAAGACAGATTTTTGGAGAAAAGAGCTTAATATAGTAAATGACAAACATCTCTTGCTTTGATATGAGACAAAACTTTTTCTACAAGTCATAGAATATTTATGGAAACAATTCCTTGGATCTCTACAACCACCCAGAAAAAAATATCAGGAAGGAGAACTTGATGCCCAAATTGTTCAGGTTCTATGTTTATCTTTGGGGACAAAGAGACTTCTGAAGGAATTTTTTTTCTAGTAAATTAAAAAGTAATGACCACAACTGTTACCATTAAATCTGAGATGATGCTGGAAATTTGAACACATTGTCTTCCTCATACCTGTCATATGGAGAAAAGGTACTCCTTTCCTACCTTTTTTTTTCACAAACCACTGAATAACAGAAACAGCCCACAATCCTCATTTCAGGGTGGGCAGTAAAGTACATACATAAGAAGCACCCCATGAATATCCCATTGGCAGCTTCCTGTCATTTTTTCTTTACCATTCTGCATGTGAGATTAGAATTGAGGCCACTTTATAAAAAGACTCAAGGGTGGGGGGAGAGAGGGCATGAGCAGTGGGTGAGGAACAAAAGACCAATGGAGAGGGAAACTGTTTTCTTCTGCTAAAAAAAAGCAGTTGCTAAGATTTTGTGATGCTATAGCCCCCATTGCTTGTCTAGGGGAAGACAGAATCTGTCTCAAAAAGAAATCAACAAAATCAAATGCAAACTATTCCTAAACACTAGTCCCTTCTCTCAAGTTTGAACCAGAGCGCAATTGAGCATTTTCCTGAGTCTGTAGGGTAATTTGTGTTTGTTTGTCTTTTCATAAGAATCAAGAAACATAAATCTGCTACTCCCGGCAACTTCCCCATGAGGTAATGGAAGGCTGCCCAGTTTGCTGTGGGACATTATCCAGCTTTTTCATATGTGAATTTTCCCTCCATCTAGTCTCCCTTCTCCCCCTGTCCTGCTCTCTCTCCCTTCTCCCTCCCTCCTCCTTCCTCCTTCTGTGAAGATAAAATGATCTAGCATTCAAATCCTCAGTAAACAAAGATCATTTTTTCTTGGTTTAATAAAGAGGAAGGAGGCAATTTGTTCCCTACCCCTCCTCCTTAGAGTGTCTTCTAGAAAACACAAGAGATTTAACCTTTTGATTTTCAGTGCAAGATCTAGGACCTTCTGACTACTGTAACTGTAAACCCATGTCTCTGAAATTAACCTTGAAGTCTCTTATAAGATATGCAGGAGATAATTACAAATGAGTCTTCTTGTGTCTCAAGGAGATAAGTCTTAATTTTTTCTATTATACTGTATAAATTTGTGTGAAATTCTGTCCAGATTTTATGCTCAATTTCATGCTAGCTTACATGCCTGTAAATCTGATAATGCTTACTCAGTATTAAACTGTGTTCTTTCATCTATATTGTTAAGGAGGTTGTTTTATTTCCCCAATCGTTCCTTCCTTCCCTCCCTCTTTTAGCATTCTTCTTTCTTTCCACACATATTTACTAAGCAGATAACACTATAATAAGTAAAAAAGACTTAGAACATGGCAACCAAAATGAAAAGGTTAAAAACAAAAGAGTCACATTTGTTTCAGTATCTCTAACTTCTGCTTCAAGACTTTAAAGCACAAGTTTTGCTTTTCTTGGTAAATTAGGTGTTATTTTAATTAACTTTTTTTTATTGCGACCACCCATTTATTGTTTATCCAGAAAATATACTTTTGCTGCATGCATTAGTTTTAGTTCTGGTTGCAAGAATTCTGACAAAATACCTGTAATTCTGTTGTTTTTGCATGGCTCGTGGTGCATTCTCCAATATTAATGATGCATAAGGCTTGTAAACACCTATGCTTGAAAGGGGACAGATTCAATTCTAAGAAGTTGAACATTTCACTGCCATCAATCAACTAAGTCTAAGTGCTTCCCTTGAGTGCAAGCTTTCTTACTCTTCTAACTTTTTTCTTTTTAAATCATAACCAAAGCTAATTTTTTGAAAGCAGGATATCTGGAGTTAAGATTGCAGAGGAGTAGGAGGACGTGGAATTCATCTCTCTCCACGAATGCATAGGAATACATCTACAGATGCAACAGTTCTCACTGAACACCGGCTGAACACTAGCAGAAGATCTTGGACACCAGAAAGGACTCTAAAGATCCCTGCATAACTGGGTAGGATGGAAAAAAACGAAGGGAGAAGGAAGAGGAGAGGAAGTGGGATGGGACCTGCACCCTGGGAGTGGGGAGCTGAAGCAGAGGAGAGATTCCCGAATTCAGGGAAATCCCTCTCTGACGGGGAAGTCGATTGGGACAGAAGGGAAGCATTTGAGGCTGTCAGAAGAGGGTGAAGTGGCCGATCTGTGGTAGATGGGACAGAGCGAAAAATACACAGACGTTCTGTACTGTGCATTACGTGCCCTGGACTGGGCCGTGTGTTCACAGGTGTGCAAGGGGGCTGGGAGCTGGAGCATGAGGACTGGAGAACAGGCCCAGAGTGAGAACTGCTGCTGGCTGTGGGGAAACTGACTGAGGGGACATGAGGGAGAAATCTGCAGCAGGGAATGCTACAGAGGAAGACTGGACTGCCATGGAAGCAGGGCGCTACTGCTAAGTCACATGCAAGGGGAGGAGCCACTGTTGTAACCTCTCTCTCCCAACATGCCAGCGCCTGCCTATGGACAATAAAAGCAGCTCTCTCAGGGCTGGCTCTCGTGTGCCAGCCACAAGCAATAGAAAAAGCCCCCTCAGGGCTGGCCCTCACACGCCTGCTGCCAGGTGCCAGAAAAGGCCCTCACTAGGGCCATATCTCTTGTGCCCTTGGCCGTCAGCTTCCCTTCAGATTTGGCACCACAGGGGCTATCGTGATCCAAGCAGTCGTACCACCTCTGTGCCTGGTCTTCACTGTGGCACACCCAAGAGCTCCAAGGCAGCCTCAGTACCAGACTCCTGTGGGTGGACCACACACAGAGGTGGGGATAAAACCAAAGCTGAATCCCAGGGAAAGGGCGACTAAGGAAGAGGATCAAAAATCTTTCCATCATCTGTACAAGCTGCAGATTAAATCCCCATGATCAGCTAAGTAGACCCTGCATCTATGGAATATCTGAGTAGACAATTAGTGTTCCCACAAATGAAAACGGTCTAGTTCTGGCAGCTGTGGACTTTGGGGGCATCACACGCAGGAACTGGACCAGATCAGAGTCTGTGTGGTCACCACAGGACTCACAGCAGGTCCAAAGACAAGCCCAGAGGCAGAGGAGGGCCTCCTGGGGAGGCAGAGGTGGGCTGTGACTCACGGCATGTACAAGGACACCCACAGCTGAGACCCCAGGGAAACATAATTATTACTAATATTTTTATTATATTTTGATTCATTCTGTTGTTGGTTCTGGCTTTTTTTTTTTTTAGTATTTTCTATTTAGTCTCTTGGGATCCTCAATGTTTTATAACATATTTTTTATATATTTCTATTTTTACTTTGCTTTTCTGTTGTTCTGTGTTCTTTTCCCTTATTTTTCTTTAATACATTATTTTTTTTTGTATTTCAATTTCTACTTTGCTCTTCTGTTGTCCTATGTTTTTCCTTTTATTATTATTTCTTAATCATTTTTATCAGTTTTTACTGTTTCCTTTCCTTACTCTTCAGCTGGCACCCTGCTTTGGTTTTGTTTTTAGGTTTTGTGTTTTTGTTAGTTTTGATTCTAATTGTTTGATTTTGTTTTTGGGCCCTTCTGTTTGTCTGATTGCTCTCTTGCTTTTTGTTTTATTTGGTTCTGTTCTTGTTTCTTTTGTGTGTGTGTGTGTTTCCTTGTTTCTGTTTTTGTTTGATTTTACATTTTACCATTTCTCTGGGGTTTTGTCTTTTTTTAATATACTTTCTATATTTCTATTTCTACATTGTTTTTCTGTCTTTTCTCTTTTTCTTTTTTTATTATCATTTTTGTCAATTTGTTTGGTGTCTTTGCTTCATTCTTCAATTGACATTCTGCTTTGGTTTTGTGTTTTTGTCAGTTTTCTGTTTAATTGCTTGATTCTTGGGTTCTTTTGTTTGTTTGGTTGTTTTCTTGCTTTTTGTTTTATTTGGTTCTGTTTTTGTTTCTTTTGTGTGTGTGCATGTTTCCATGTTTTTGTCTGATTTTACTTTTTACCATTTATCTGGGGTTTTGTTAGTCTTTTTTTTTTTTTTTTTAATCCCTTTATTACCAGGATGAGTGACTTGCAGCATCTTGGTTCCTTGACTGGAAGTTGGGCCTGAGGCTGGGAGCACCAAGTCCAGGATGCTGGATCACTAGAGAATTCCTGGCCACAGGGAAGATTAATCACTAAGAGCTCTCACAGAGGCCTCTATCTGAATCCAAGACCCAGCTCCACCCAACTGCCAGCAGCTCTCAGTACTGGATGCCTCACACCAAACAACAAACAAGACAGGGACACAAACCCACCCACAGACACCCCAAAACATACCACCTGACATGGCCCTGTTCATCAGAGGGAAAAGACTCAGCTCCACCCACCAGAACTCAGGCACCAGTCCCTCTCATCAGGAAGCCTATGCAAGCCACTGGACCAACCTCACCACTGGGGGCAGAGAACAGAAGCAAAAGGAACTACAACCCTGCAGGCTAGGGAAAGGAGATCTCAAATACTGTAAATTAGACAAAGTGAGAAGACAGAGATATATCGTGCAGGCAAAGGAGCAAGATAAAAACCCACAAGACCAAATAAATGAAGAGGAAATAGGCAAATTACCTGAAAAAGAATTCAGAATAATGACAGTAAAGATGATCCAAAATCTCAGAAATAGAATAGAGAAAATACAAGAAACATTTAATAAGGACCTAGAAGAACTAAAGAGCAAACAAACAGTAATGAAAAACACAATAACTGAAAATAAAAATACTCTAAAAGGAATCAATAGCAGAATAACTAAGGCAGAAAAATGGATAAGTGAGCTGGAAGAGAGAATGGTGGAAATAACTTCCCCAGAGCAGAATAAAGAAAAAAGAATGAAAAGAATGGAGGACAGTCTCAGAGACCTCTGGAGCAACATTAAGCACAACAACATTTGAATCACAGGCATCCCAGAAGAAGAAGAAATAAAGAAGAGTCCGAGAAAATATTTGAAGAGATTATAGTCAAAAACGTCACCAACATGGGAAAGGAAATAGTCAATCAAGTCCAGGAATATCAGCTGATCTTTCAGCAGAAACTCTACAGGCCAGAAGAGAGTGGCAAGATATATTTAAAGTGATGAAAGGGAAAAATCTACAACCAAGATTACTCTACCCAGCAAGGATCTCATTCAGATTCAATGGAGAAATCAAAAGCTTTACAGAGAAGTGAAAGTTAAGAGAATTCAGCACCACCAAACCAGCTTTACAATAAATGCTAAAGGAGCTTCTCTAGTCAGGAAATACAAGACAAGGAAAAGACTTACAAAAACAAAACAATTAGGAAAATGGTAATAGGAACATACATATCAATAATTACCTTAAATGTAAATGGATTAAATGCCCCAACCAAAAGACACAGATTGGCTGAATGGATACAAAAACAAGACCCAGATATACGCTGTCTGCAAGAGACCCACTTCGGACCTAGGGACACATACAGACTGAAAGTGATGGGATGGAAAAAGATATTCCATGCAAATGGAAATCAAAAGAAAGCTGGAATAGCAATTCTCATATACTTTAAAATAAAGACCTTTTTGACCCACCTCCTAGAGTAATGGAAATAAAAACAAAAATAAACAAATGGGACCTAATGAAACAAAAGCTTTTGCACAGAAAAGGAAACCATAAACCAGATGAAAAGACAACCCTCAGAATCGGAGAAAAAATTTGCAAACAAAGCAAATGACAAAGGATTAATCTCCAAAATATATAAACAGCTCATACAACTCAATATCAAGAAAACAAACAACCCAATCCAAAAATGGAAAGAAGACTGAAATAGACATTTTTCCAAGGAAGACATACAGATGGCCAAGAGGCACATGAAAAGATGCTCAACATTACTAATCATTAGCGAAATGTAAATCAAAACCACAATGAGGTGTCACCTCACATGGGTCAGGATGGCCATCATGAAAAAATCTACAAACAATAAATGCTGGAGAGGGTGTAGAGAAAAGGAAACCCTTCTGCACTGCTGCTGGTAATGTAAATTGATACAGGCACTATGATGACCAGTATGGAGGTTCCTTAAAAAACTAAAAATAGAACTACCATATAACCCAGCAATCCCACTACTGGGCATATACCCTGAGAAAACCATAACTCAAGAAGAGTCATGTACCACAATGTTCATTGCAGCACTATTTGCAATAGCCAGGACATGGAAGCAACCTAAGTGTCCAGAAGCAACCTAAGTGTCCATCGACAGATGAATGGATAAAGAAGATGTGGCACATATATACTATGGAATATTACTCAGCCAAAAAAAGGAGTGAAACTGAGTTATTTGTAATGAGTTAGATGGACCTAGAGTCTGTCATACAGAATGAGGTAAGTCCGAAAGAGAAAAAGGAATACCGTATGCTTATGCATATATATGGAATCTAAATAAACGGTACTGATGAACCTAGTGGCATGGCAGGAATAAAGATGCAGACTTAGAGAATGGACTTGAGGACACAGTGGGGGAAGGGGGAGCTGGGACGAAGTGAGAGAGTAGCATTGACATATATACACTACAAAATGTAAAATGGATGGCTAGTGGGAAGCTACTGCATAGCACAGGGAGATCAGCTCGATGCTCTGTAATGACCTAGAGGGGTGGGATAGGGAGGCTCAAGAGGGAGGGGATATGGGGATATATGTATACATATAGCTGATTCACTTTTTTGTACAGCAGAAACTAACACAACAATGTAAATCAATTATACTCCAATAAATATTTAAAAAATAAAATTTAAAAATTAAAAAAAGTACAGACTATTATGCATAAAATAAACTATAAGGATATATTGTACAACACAGGGAATACAGCCAATCTTCTATAACTATAAATGGAATATAACATTTAAAGATGGTTAATCACTATACTGTACACCTGTAACTTACATCAACTATACTTCAATAAATATATTTCTGTTATCCTGTTTTTATTTATTTATTTATTAAATCAGTGATTTACTTTAAGTGTTTATAGCTTATTACAAATATTAGAATATTTATTTTATTCTAGTCATGTTTGAAGTTAACTAATTCACTTGACTATATATATGATATATATATATATCATATATATTGACCAAAATGGTCTTAACTTTCCCTTCGGATTGACTAAATTTTACATAGATTTTTTTCCCGAATATCAGCCCCGACCTCAATTTTTTAGAGCATTTACTTTAGTAAACTTTCAACTATAAATCCTTTCTCTGCTCTTTGAGATGTAAATCTTCTCCTAGCCTCTTACCAGTTTTTAAGCCCAGGACTGTCTCTCTCAAGGACCTGAGAACCATCCCTTTAAAATGTAATCCTCAAGGAAGATAGGCACCTTGCCTTAAGTCTCTGTGAGGGGGTAGAAGCTTAACTTTGATAAGTGCCAATTAGCAAACACAGATGACCTAATCACATTGACCAACTTCCCTGATAAAGTTTTCCACTACTTTTTCACTAGCTCACGCCAGGGTTGAAAAACTCTTCTGCATTTGTTTCAGTGGAGTCGATATATGTATGATAAATATAATTTTATATACATAAACGGACTTGCTATAAAATTTACATATTTATACATATTCCTTTATATATATTTATACATATACATATTTATACATATATTTTATATACATACTTCATATGTATTTATACACATACACACACACACACACACACACACACACACTAACATAACACACATAGAGCAAATCTAGAGGCTCTGTGGTTTGGCGTCGAGTTACCCAGGAGTCCTTTCTGTCACCTGTGAGCAAAGAGAAGCTGCTCCTATTTGGAGAAAGGTGAAAGTCCAAAAACAAACAAAAAGAAGAGACAATAACTGCTAATTGATTATCTGACTTTCACTTTTCACCATAGCAAAATCCACAGGAATAAACACGCTTCTGTCTCAGTCTCCTCTCCCTCCTATGAGCCCCTGACTTCCCCAGACTCTCACAGGCTGATTTGATAGTGATGCTGCCTGAAGGCTCAGCCCTTTCGTAGCTCCTGGGCATATTCTTGCTGGTTTATATTTAGATCAGGATTTTCAGTCCCCCCAGATTAACTGATATTATTGTCAATAAGTCCACTATCCATTGTTCTAGGAATAAGCACTGAGGGCTTGTGTGGTCTTCGTACTTTAATATTTCCTATCTCCCTCATTACATGTTGAAGTATTCTGGAGAAACCTGATTTCCGTCTTGGTTTCCCTCCTAGTATCCTTATTCCCTGCTGAGACTAGAGCTGTGCACAGAACTGTAAACCTAGCAACTGCATTACTGGGGACCCATTGTGAATAGACTCCTTATCTACATCATAACACAATGTGTGACAAAGAATTGTCTTTCTTTGAATTTTTCTTGTATCTACCTCTGTTCTGTCACTCCAACCTTACACTCCATACTCAAACTTGCTTCATTAGAATTCACAATGACTTGCTGATATAGTTAACTGGGAAAAAAAGAAAAAGAACAATAAAAAGTCTCTCTGAAGTTGGGTTATTACATAACCATTTTTCTGCCCTACACATCTCTCAAACATGCTGCTGGTAATACAGCTTGATTGAGGTATAACACAAACATATAAAGAATACAAATAGATACTGAGGAAAATACATCCTTTTTATTGTAAGCCTACTAATTTGTGGGTATTACATATACATTGTTTAATGTACAATAACGGCCATCCAACTCTGGTGCCATTATCCGCATTTTACATGTTGGTAATCTGAGTTTGAGATTCATATGAAAATCAGTTGGGTTAAGAGACCGCAGTCAGTAAATGCAGGAGCTGAAATTCAGATATAAGGCTAGTTTGGGCACAGATATTAATCTCTTTCTGTTGTGTCAAGAGACTCAGATGTTCATTGCTAAGAATTAGCACAGTCTTGCCAGAAGGAAAAATCCAACCCCAAAAGTGGCAGATATAATAAAAAAAGGCAACGCACTAGGAATCAGAATGCCTTGCAAATTAGTTGTGTGACACTGAACAAATCATCTAGCTATTTGGAATAGCAATTTCCTTATCAACTGAATAAGGAATTAGGAAAGTTGGTGATCTTACAGAACGGTTATAAATTAAAAATTATATGGTTCTTTCTGAATGCTAATTGCAATCTAAGACATTTCTTGGAAATATGCATCAAAAAAAAGTTTATTGCCATTTCCTCTGGCAACTTCTGGAGATACATAATCCAGTGTTGTATAGAATAAAGTTAGAAAACTTGAGAAAAGAATAATATCTTTCCATGTGACCTTAAAAAAAATGCTTCTAAGTCCTCAGGCCTTTCTCCATTCATCCATGTAGCAGAGATAAAAATAAGAAATGTTGTTCACCTCAAGTTTGGTGTCAGAGAGGCTGCCTCTCTCTTCTTCCTGCCACATGCTTTGAGTGCCCTGGCATGAATTTGAGAAGTGGCTTTTCTTGCTCTCCAGCCAAATTGCTGTATACTGGAGGGAGAAAAATCCAAAAATCCGAATATCTAGCTCACAATTGCCTTCCATCTGCCCACCTAATAGTTTTCAAGTTGAAAAAGTTTTCATGCCCACATTCTCCAGGGCTATGAGAAGCCATTAAAAATGACAAGGATTGGGCTTCCCTGGTGGCGCAGTGGCTGAGAGTCCACCTGCCGATGCAGGGGACGTGGGTTCGTGCCCCAGTCTGGAAGGATCCCACATGCCGCGGCGCGGCTGGGTCCGTGAGCCATGGCCACTGAGCCTGCGCGTCCGGAGCCTGTGCTCAGCAACGGGAGAGGCCGCAACAGTGAGAGGCCCACGTACCACAAGGAAAAAAAGACAAGGATTGCTGGAAATGGAGGAAATATATAGGATCAATGTAAGTTTGGCAGGCACAGCAAAACTACTTTCGCTTACACGTATTAGGAAACCTGTTTGCAAAGCTGATCTGCTATGGAGAGCAGAAGTTCAAATGAAGTCAGCCAACATTGGTAGGCTACCATGCTCATTCAGTTATGCCAGTGATAATGTCAGAACTGTTCATCTGCTGTCCAATTCCAATTCAACTAATGCTTACTAAACACCAGTGAAGCACACAAGAATTTTGTAGACGCCAGTAGGACTTACACAAAGAAAGCAAATTCAAATTTCCTCTTTATTATGATTTATTAGCATTATCCCCAAATAAACTTGCACAATTCTTTGCCTCCATTACAAAATTGAGAGACTCATCCTTTTAACTTACTAATCACTGACTTCATCTCTACGTATAAACTTAAATATTAACGTGGTTATAATAATCCTACAACTTTCTACAAATCAGTCAAAAGCATCCTAAATGAGAGAGAAGAGCTCTAAATATCACAAGCAGTTTTTCTTCTATTTCAAATATATATGTATTTATACAAGCAACAGAGAAAGACAGAATGCAAAATAAAGAGAGAGTACAAACATGTACAAACCAATTAAAATATAAGTCTGCAGCCTAGTGGTTTGAATGTTATGTGAAAATATACTATTATCCTGGTACAAAAGAGATGGGACAATAATCACAAATGTGATATTCTCATTAGACCAACTTATTTGGCCTTTGGCAAGGAGTAGATGATTTGTAAGGAAAATAATCTTTTCAATTGTAGGACTTAGGAGTAAGTCTTATTGCCAATAGTCTTTCAAACTTCAGTTAAGAATTTTAGCTGAACTTCTACAAATCTAAAGCTCATTCTATTAACATAACCTTTAGAATGGCCTTAAACTCTGGGTTTATAATTTCAGTGGAATCATACTTTTTACAAAATATATGTTATAGTTGCAATTTTTAAAAAATGACTGCAATTCAATCAAGGCAAATGATATTAAAAATAAACAGAAAAGTCTTTGCCAATCCTTAAATATAAAAGTGCAATCACATTAAAAAAATCTAGGGATGAAAAAACATTCTTAAGGAACTAATGAAATAGGAGTTTAAAATGATAATCTTTCTACCTTGCTTTTGGAAGAGGCCCCAAAGGCTGAGAGCAATAGGGAAGATGCCAAGTACCCATATAGTCTACAGTGAGATGTCAGTTCACCAATGCTAGAGCATAAGAAATGTTTCTCAGATTCTACAAGGTCAGCCACCTCACCTAAAAAATTCTTTTGAAAATTTAAAGCTTAATAGTGACAGAGAGGATTTCCTTGGAAAGTCTTGTCAGTGAGCTAGCATTACCCCATTGGATGGGGGAGAGAATGCTTCCATCTACGTTAATCCTAATGAAGGGGGCTTCTCAAGGGCTCTCTATATATCTTCCATAATTTAGTTGATGCAGAGGACTGGTATTTGAAGCATACCTCAGGAATTTAAAATTAAGAGGCTATACCTACCAGGCTGAACAACAGAGTTTGGAGAGAGAGAGTCAAAGAAGACCATACTTTGGTGGTAGAATTTCAAATATATTAGTAATTGCATTAAATGCAAATGCAGTTGGTATTCCAGTAAAAAGACAAAGACCTTCAGACTGTATAAAAATGCTTTTTGATACATTAACAGCACAAAATTAGAGAAAAATTGAAACTAAAGGAATGAAGTAAGATATGCCATGCAAATATTAAAACATTAAACAGACACCAGGGGCAGGATCTATTTCTTCAGCAACTTTCCAATGGCTAATGTACACTATTACATGCCAAAATAAATCTGACTCTAAACCAGCTCAATATTTTTCCAAAAGAATATTCATCTAGATAAAACATAATAATATAAATATAGACAATCTTATTTTGCTACCCAGAGAAATAATCTTTTCCCAATATCCCCCCATGCATGATAGATGCAGAAGCAGTCTTACAAGCCAAAAACAATGACAATGAGGGAAACAATTCACCAGAGGAAACTCTCAAAGGGAGAGTAGTATTTCTCCTTGGTCAGTAATATATTTATAGGAAGTTACACAGGGTGTGGATAAAGAGATGCAATATTTGACCTACTTTTGACAGCTTCCTAGTGTCAGTAGGTGAGTGTATAGGGAAACAGGTACTCCCAGATGCTGTTAGGAATACACGTGGCTTTGAGGATACTTGGCTATTTCAAACCCTTTTTGGTAGATGGATTGATTACTATTTACCAATGCCCAGTTTTTCTTTCAAATTATCCTTCCTTACCCCATTGAAGCCAGTAATAGTCATATGACTTGCTTTGGACAATGAAATATGAGCAGAAATGATTGTGTCACTTCTGGACTTTAAGATAAAACGTAAGCTGTAGTTGATTCTTGTCATTTACAGTAGTTCTGTTCTATAAAGTCTCTATGATTAGTGAAGTAGCAAATCCTAAGTCATTGGTCCTAGGAGACATACACAGATAGGTTTCTTTCCATCAACTGATCAATACAACTAATAACACATGTTTTACATATGTTTCTGATTAAAGACATTATTGAATATATATTTCTTACAAATAATTAATTAAATGCAGTATTTCTTTACAGTAAAACAGTAGCTAAAAAGGTTTTTTTTTGCTCCTGGATAACATGACTGTATATTTTTCAGCCTTGCAACAATACTATCCACTATTCTTTTTTTTTCTTTGGTTGTCCTCTCATGAATCCACAAATTTAACTATTTTTCATTTTTCCTATAGCTTTAGATGGTACTATATAGCTTGAATCTTAATACTATTAGATGTTACTTTAGCCCTTTCTGTAGCAGCCTCACATACAGATAGGCAAATCTCTTCCTTTTCCTGGATGTACTATATTGTTGATTCAGTAACACTGAACTCACAGCCAACAGCACTATAACTCAGGCCTGAATAAAGTTTATCAAACACATTATTTTCTCCATAAGGCACATCACAGCCTTCTTATGCCTAGGAACATTAGACAGCACTTCAGCACTATGCTTGGGGCCATTTTAAAAAGCAAAATCACTGAAAACAAAGCACAAAACATGAAAAAGTGACACTAAATAGACCACAGTAAAAGTGACTTGTTTACAGTAGGAGAGCTGAAGCAAGAGGGTACCGCATCACCTTGTTTGATCTCAGCTGAAAACGTGCACGTTGGGCAACTTGAATTTTTTGCCATTCTGTGCATGCCTGTGAATGTCCACAAAAGCCCTTTGAGTATTGTTTTGGTGGTTGGTTACAAATAAATTTTAGCAAGTAGGCAAATTTTCAAACACAGACTATAAATGGGGACGGACTCCACAGCTTAATGTTCCAGACACTGGCTACTTCATTACTCCAAGCATGTGTGGAGACCTCAACTGACTGTGGATGAACACGTAGCATTAGTCAATATTAAAATTTGTGTTTTATGTCTCTTAAACTTTGGGATTGCTGTTTACTGCAATGTAACCTAGACTACCCTGACTTAAACACTCCTTGACCTAGAAATTCCACTGCAAAATTATCTAACAAATATATTCACACATCTGAACTAAGACGTGAGAAGAAGGGTATAGAATATTTATAGAACACACAAGAAACCAGTAACTCTGATCACCTCTGATAATCAAGATTAGAAAACTGAAGTGACACTTTGTTCTCACTGAATATTTTTTAATTGTTTAAAATTGCATATACTGTTTTTTAATAAAAAGGCAAAAATAAATTTAAAAATAAAATTGAAATAATGTATGTATTTTTAAAAAATTAGCCTTCAGGTTTTCTCTTAAAATTAGGGAAACATATGTTATGCTAGACTGAAAATTTCTAGGAGGCTTAGAAATTGTTATCTTTGTCAATGGATTATTTTATTATTAGGGGCCAATTATTTCATTACTTATGCAAAAGATGGATTTGAACTATTTTCATTCATTTTTTAATCACTCCAAATTATTACTCATTTCTAGGGGCTAGCAGTTTTCTTTTCTTTTTTGTAGCCAAAAGCAGCATTAGGGAAAGATGGTAGCAGAAGAGTTGAGATGCCATCACAGCCCTGCTTCCTGGAGTCAGGACATTGATTGTGAGCCTAGTTTGCTGTCACTGGGCACCAACTCTGTGCAGCTTGCCTGTCTGGAAAGTCACTGGGACATCACTAAAAAGTATGAGAGAGAGGAAATTATTTTCTTCCAGAAATAGTGACTCATAATCTTTTGATAAATGTGAAAATGCTACCTCTTTGTAAAAACATTCTTCAGAATAAAAGTGCATCTCATCTGTAAATTTTTCCTCACAAATTTTACTACAATTATTCATTAAATTAATTGAAAATTTAAGGTGACAACAATATTCCAGAAAACATTTTGAAAGTAAAAATACCCATAATTTTCTACCCTCACACTCATTCAACAAATTTTTCTATCAAAAACATTACCTTTATTATAATCTTTCTGTCTTGTCTACAAGTATCCATAGATTTACTGCATACAATTTGAGTCCACATATCTTTTTTCTACATTGTATTTTAGTCCAACT